>NC_022029.1:37752134-37755941 GCF_000317375.1 Microtus ochrogaster
CCTTCCAAAATAGCACCAACACTGAGTACAAAATATCCAAACAGCCAGCCTAGGGGAGATATTTCACATTCAAACCAGTACATTCTGCCCCTTGACCCCTATGCTCATGGCCATCTCATAACACAAACTATAATTATTCCAAATTTTAAAGTCCTTATATTCTTTAATACTTCCAACAGTGCCCAACAGTCCAATTACTTCTGAGACCAAGGTCATTTCTTAGCTGTGAGCCATTGTAGAGTCAAAATCAAGTTCTATGCTTTTAGCACATAATGTCTAGGCGTGCCCATTCCCATCCCCAAAGGGAGGAATGGAGGAGGCGGGGCAAAAAATAGATAGGACCAAGTTCGACAGCTCCACGTTGAGTCTCCATTACTCATGATGAAATCATCTGGGCTCCAAAATACTTAGGGAGCCTCTCTCCTCCAGTTCTGCCGCCTGCAGCACATGTAACATCTCTTTGAGCCAACCCACTTCATTCTTGCAGCTTTCCTTGGCAGATGTTCCGTGACCTTGGGATCTCCAACATCCGGGTCTTCATTGTCACTAGGGCATCACATGCCAGTTTCATGCGATGGATTTTTAGGGCTGCCCTGTAGGGACCCCAACCCAGCCACATATTGCCTGACCCTGGAGCTCCGGTGGTACAGCCCTCTTGCTGCAGACACTCTGGCATTTCACTTCCCTGCAAAAGCAGCACCAGGGGCACAATGCTGCCTAGTTCAACTCCAGCTATCTCTCTCACAGCTGGCTCTATTTGAGAAGACAATTTCCTAAGCCTGGAGCAGGGAAGCCCTTCAGAGGCGCCTCAGTGAAGGTGTAGTCTTTTCCGACGAATTTTCATTTTCATGAGTTAAAGACTTCGTGGCCTCTTGCCCTTGGCACACCTTCCCTGTCCCCACAATGCAGAGCAGGAGGGTTCCGTTTCATAGTGTTTATCGCTTAACACTTACAGCTGCCTCTCTGCAACTTCCAATTCGCTCAGGCTCTTCTTATCAAACTGTGCAGCTTTCGGGTCCTGCTGCGTCCCTTGTTGTGCTCACTACAGAGCAGTGAGCAGTGACCCCAATACCACCTGAATACTGTCTTGTCTTGAAGTTTCTCCAGCCCACACTGGGTTCATCACTTTCAAATTTGGTCTCACTCAAGTTCTTCCAATGCATGAACGAACTCTACTTCTGTTCTCCACTGAGTATCTTATTTCCCTCTGGAACCCTGAGAGTTGGGTCTCTACTGCTTTTCTTTCTCTCAGCATTGCCGTCTTGCAAACAGCCATTCGAACGGCCTGTCAAGTTCCGTTTACTGCATGACAGTGCTTCTCTGGCTCACGCGCTCAAACTCTTGCGCACTCCTTCTACAAACCAGCTCTAAAGACCTACAAACCACAAGCTCAGGTTTATCAAAGCAACGGCAGTCGGAGAGTCAGGCTGCTGGCCACACTGCCTTCACACACACGAATCAGAGTTCTGTGGCAATCTTCCCCGTGGTTTGGTTTTGTCAGTTGTGTTGAAACTGCAGCCAGTGAGAAATGTAACCAGATCTGTGTGGGGTGTGAGTGTCAGGGAACACTTCCTTTTTCTTGTCTTCTTAATTTCCCTGGTCTTTCTTCTCTTCCAGGCATGCTGGTAGACAGGAAGCTTCGAAGGACTTTTGCGCCAGCCTCCTGAGTCTTCTGTCATGGGGAATCGAGACACCAGCCACAGAATGTCAGAGTTGCCTGACTCTATATGTGAATTTTGAGTTTTCCTGTTGCAGTGGAACCACACTGGTTTTACTTGAAAATCAGGATTTATAGCAATGGGGGGGGGTGAGGTAGATAATGAATAAGACATATCTCCATTTAAATGTAAAGCAACCGACATAGAAAGAAAAACCCTGGCCAAGGGCAAAATTGCCATTCACAGATGCTAATGCAATGGTTCTCAACCTGTGGGTCACAACTCCTTTGGGGGTCAAATGACCCTTTCACGGGGGTCACGGATCAGATACCCCCCACACCAGATATTTACATTACGATTCATAACAGTAGCCAATTACAGTTATGAAGTAGCAATAAAATAATTTTATGATTGGGGGTCAGCACACTGTGAGGAACTGTATTAAAGGGTCACGGTGTTAGGAAGGTTGAGAACCACTGTTGTAATATAAGCGAGCCCACTCTCCACATGGGGCACACAGCCTGTGCCACAAAGGGACTTTGATTTTACTCACCGAATTTGGGCTTCTTGGTCTTCTTTGCCATGCCTTTATTTGAATATATTCCAGTTAGCAGCAAAACTACGTGATGAAAATAAAGATAAAATGAACCTAATTAGTATCATTTCCCCTGAGCACTGTTTTCTTTACCGTCTCCCATATTTGAACGGAGACCTATAAACAGCCTTAGCAGAGGATGTATTGAAAAGAAGACACTGGAAAAGGAACAGGAAGGAGGGGAGAAGGAGAGACTATCAGATCTTAGGATGGACCACTGTTGTTGTGATCTAGCAGCTCTGGTCCTGTACTAGCCTCAGAACCAGAACCAGAGCCTCAAACAGCAGCTTTTAGACACTGCCTGACTTCATGGGTTCTGTAACCAGTGAAGCAGGGGACCGAAGAACTTAAAGCCACATTTCCTGGCTCTTTTTCAAGTATATAGAATAAACCTGAGCCTTTAACTTTAAAAAATAATGATAAATAAAAAATAACATTGACTTTTTTATTGCAAAAGTGATGCATGATCCTTTTAGAAAAATGCAACAAGCAATAAAGAGGATATGGATGAAATCAGAAGTTTGTTTTTTTGTATGCATGCATTTTTGCATAAATTTATATAAGTACTTAAAACATTTGATCTTGTTCATACCATTTACAAATTATTTCAACACACACACACACACACACACACATATATATATATACATACATACATATATGCACACACCATGAACACACACATATATACACATTTTCCTGGTCATTAAATGTTCTTACCACAATCTTTTTATTTGTTTGTTTTTGTTTTTGTTTTGTTTTGTTTTTCAAGACAGGGTTTCTCTGTAGCTTTGGGGCCTGTCCTGGAACTAGGCCTTGTATACTAGGCTGATTTCGTACTCACAGAGATCTGCCTGCCTCTGCCTCCTGAGTAATGGTATTAAAAACGTATGTCACCACCACCTGGCTCCCACAATCATTTTAACTGTCTGCAGAGTATTGCATTATATGCATGTATTACAACTTAACTGATCCTCTATTTAATGTAAATAGCTTAATCTTGGCATAGATCTCTCATTATTTCATTAAAACAAATTTCTAAATAGAATTTTTGTTTGAAATTTAATCCACTTAAAATTTTGGTATATACTATAACAATTTTTCATAGTATTTTTTTTTGTTAGCGATGTATGAAAACATCCACTTCTCCGTTTCTAAAAGTTCACTTAGTGTTGTAACCAGAAAAGCAGTTCCTTGCTTTCAAAAATGCCATTAAATCCTCCATGCTCCTTCCTTCACCAGACATCCCCATCTCACCAGGCACCCCCATCTCACCAGGCACCCCCCATCTCATCAGACACTCCCCATCTCACCAGGCACCCCACCATATCACCAAGCACCCCTTCATCTCACCCACTCCAGGGAGGTATGCTTTTAGCTCACCCTCACTGTAGCTACATTTGGAGATGACTTGCTTTCTGGATAGAGCTGGGGCTCTGGAAGTGAGCACAGAAAAACACAACAATCTAAGCAGGCACTTGAATCCAGATTGGGGACACACACCTGTTATATCAGCACTCAGGAGGCTGAGGCAGGAGGATCACAAGTTCAAGG
>NC_022029.1:37756077-37770162 GCF_000317375.1 Microtus ochrogaster
CTTCCTCCCTCCCTCTTCCTATTCCTGTCCCTCCCCTCTCAATAGACAAAGATATATTCAATTCAGGTACAAGAGGACCCTTAAATTGGCAGCTAGTTTTTAAGGAAAGGGTAGTAACATCACCAAGTGCTTGAGAAAATTGTACAGTCGCTGCTACAGTACGACTGTGCCCCCTTAAAACTGTTAAATTGAAATTTTAACTCAAAAGGGTATGCAAGGGAGGGGATGGAGATGCAGATAGTCCTGTCATAAATGAATGGGGCCGCAGAGATGGTTCCATGGGTAAAACACCTAAGTTTTAATGTACAGAACCCAAGTAAAGCTAGACACAGTAACTTAAATCTGCAAGCCCATGGACCCTTGTTGCTATGGTGAGATAGGAGGAGTCAGAAGACTCTCCCAGAAGCTCCGTGTCCAGCTAGCCTGTAGTATGCAACAACAAGCAGCCAAGAGACCCTGTCTCAAACAAAACCCATCTTCAAAGTTGTGCCTGGACCTCTACAAGTGCACTGTGGCAAGTCTGCACTCACTCACACACAAGTCACATGTACATACACGTGTATCGTACACACGAGAAATAAAAATTTAAAAGGAATGGAATTAGGGCCTTTACAAAAGCGGTCGCAGCTGTTTAGATCCACCGATCATAGAAAGGGGTGTCAACTGCTGGTGTCTTTATCTTGGCCTTCCCAGCTTCTAGAAACTCAACAGATTAGCGTCCAGCTTTTGTAGGCTACTACTATATGACAGTTGGCTACAGCAGCCTGAACTCGCTAAGACACTGTAACCGGTGCCGATGATACAGCTCCCACGTTAGCCTGCGACTGGCTCTTAGCGCTAGCTGAAGTGCGGGCAGTTGCCTGTTTGGCCATCCAGCAGCAGAGACAGGCAGGAGACCTGAATGAGAGCAGAAAAGGCAGCCGAGAAGCTTGAAGGCTGCCATTTTTGAGGTGTTATTTACTTCTGGGGGTTGGGTGTGTGCGAGTTTCCTGGCGGTCTGATTTTTATAGTTGCCTGTGTATCATTTAGTTCTGCATAAAGGTCACTCTTTCATCTTCTATGCAGAAAGAAATAGCCAGAATCTGGGAACATTTTGTAAAGGTTGTACTAAGCATATAAACAAAAACAAAGAAGCTAACAAACAAATAGTGAAGTTGAAGGCATGAAATGAAATAAATTTGAGGGTTAATTCTTGGGAAAGCTAAATACTAGCCATGTGGGCCTGTGGCTCACTGGGAAGTCTTTAGAAGTCTTGGTGTCATTAGGACCATAAATATTTCATCAAGACCACCCCAATACGTTTTTTAGTTACCCAAGACCCAAGAATGAGTGAGCACATGCATGGTTGTTCTGGTTTGCCAACAGAGAGTAACAAAGTTCTTACTGTCCCCTGCACACAAGCCTTTCCTTGCCTTCTTCTCAGTATATGGGCTTTTAATTAAAACACCTTAGAATCCTGTCTTCCAGGGAGGGGCTGTTCAGTACAGCCTGTACATGCTCCATCTCTAGGGGCACGTTTCCTTTCCTATTTGCAAGCTATCTCTTGCTATGTTTTAAGTAGCACCCTGGGAGGCTGGGGAGATGACTTGGGCAGTCTGCACAAACATGAAGACCTGAGGAGTTTGGGTCTTGAGCATCCATATAAAAGACTGGTACAGGGGTTTGTATCTCTAGCACCAGTACTTGGAGGCAGAGACTGAAAGATCTCTGGAGCTCATTGGCTAGCACCTAGCCAATCACAGAGGTGCAAATTCAGTGAGCGACCCTGTCTCAAAAACAAAAAAACAAAAAACCCCGCAAGGGCCATAGAAGGAAGGCTAGCACCCTCTGACATCCACACATGCCTATGTAAAGAAGCAGACAGATCTGCAAACCAAGGCTTTTCAAATAGTAGTTTTAGTTACCTACCCACTGAGACCATTCCTGTCTAAAAGCCCGGAGGAAATTGAGGCAAGAATAAAAAGTTCTGAAGCAACCACAAAGCGATGCCCCTCAGTGTTCTGTGTTTGGAAACCCTAAACCTGTTTGTCTTTCTTTTAGTAGCTCTTGAAATCTCAAGGAAGTTAAATATTAAAATTATGTTTTCTAATTTAAAAAGTTCTGCTACTTCCTGCTCTCTCTTCCTCACCGGTGTGAGAGCAAACTAAGCAAAATTAAGGCACCGGAAGAACAATTGTTTTAAAAAACTGATCGTACCAATAATTTATAAATAGAGAAAACACAAAAAGCTAAACTGGAAACAACGTGGAATTTCATCAAGAGTTTAAAATTCAGGCTAAAAGAAGATGAGAGGCTGCTTTTCTGTGTCATGTCCCTGTGCACAGAACACAAAATTACACTTAATCCTGGCGGAGAACTGGGGTTAGCGAATTCCTGTGCTCTGTTGGTGCAGGCGGAACCATACAGGAAAGCAATTTGATAATAGGTTTCAAGAGCCTTGGAAATGATCTCCTCTGACATAGAAACTGCCCTCTTGGGACTATATCTCAAGTTATCTTCTTTGATACAGACAGAGATTTATGTAAAGATTCTCATTAGAGCATTTTTAATGGCTATCTGGAAAGAACAGAATGTTGGAAATGTCCCAGCAATCAGGAATGTGTAAGCATTGGTTACAAATGATGTGCAGGGGGTGACTAAATCAGCTGTGAAGTGCTCAGCTCAAATGTGAGCCATGATTTCGACAGTTAAAATAGAAACAGAGGAAAAAGACCTGGAACAATACGCCAAAATGTTAATAACGATGAAATCACGATTTATATATCTATATGTATATTCTATGTTCTGCATTTCTCCCGACTGTATCAGATCACTTACATGTACAAACATAAATTTCATACTACGTGTGTCTCTTTTACAATTAAAAACAGACTTTATCATTCAATTATTTTTAATTTGGTCATATTATAGTCATATGGACTTATAATGAAAGTTCATTCTGAAGTTATTGGCATAATTAGTCTGTGTCTGTGTTTTCTAGTAAGTTATGAATTATAATCTAATTTTCCGGGAAGACATAAAATGTCAGGCTAGCTCATCAATAAGCAAGTCAGGAAGCAACTAGGTGCCTGGAACTTTCACAGAAATGCCTTATTTTTGCATAGAAACAACTCATTTTTTTTTTTGCACAGAAATTTCTTGTTAGATCTTTTAGGCTCTCCATCCAGTTAGTGTCCACAGCACCTTTCTGAAACCTTATCTATAAAACAGACCATCAAGTTCCCTAATGTTTGACTTGTGATATATTTACTCATTGGAACCTTAGGGCACATGAAATAAGTGAAAGTTTCACAGCAAACACAGGACTTTATTTTCTATAATTTTGTGCAATATCAAGGTAGGCTTCAAATCATGCAATGGTACACCTAGGGGAACCTTTGGAATTCATCCCCTACCCTTTGTTTTAGGGAATGAAACCCAGGTCAAAGTTAACACCTTGGCTAAATCTGAGGCTGGAACCAAAAAGCAGGTGTGGCAGCAAGAGTCTTAGTCTTTTGACTTAATTTGTCCCCTCCTCCTCAGTAGAAATGTTGGCTTTACTTGGAGCTCCTAAGACAAAGAGGAACACACAATTCTGCAGAACACTTAAGGATATCTAAAAGAAACATGGGCTGGAGAGATGGTGCTTTCTGCTCTTCCTGAGGACCTGAGTTTGATTCCCTGCACCCACATCAGACAACTTACAACAACCCCTGTAACGGCAGCTTCAGGGGGACCTGGCATCTCTGTGGGTACTTGAATTCATGTGCATATACCTCCACACAGACCTCCCATACATGGTATACATAATAAAAGTAATAAAAATAAATCTTAGAAAAGGAAACGCCACTCTAACACTCAATAACTGGTGTTAATTTCGGGAGTTTGGTAGTATTTGTTGAATGGCTCTGATGCCGTCAGAATTCAGCATCCCTAAGGACAATCCTTTGCTGGATCACTGTGATGTTGAATGGCTATGGTTTTGTGGAGCACCAGGGAAGACTGTCTCAAGGATGATTGCTTGAGGCAGAATGCCGAAAGGTCAAAGGTGCAGCTCTAACTGGAATAAAGATGGGCCACCAAGAGAATAAAGAAGAGAAAAAATAGGCACGGAGGTAGATGATCCCATCTCATTGAGACTGGGTTTTTGCAGTGAAACTTCTTGGAGGACCAAATGAGGATTCTGAGTGTGGGAGTGAGGGTCAGCGAATTCCAAGAACGGGAACAGCATCTTCAAAGTCCTGGGGGTGAGAAATGCTGCTATTCTCCAGGAAGTTCAAGGTCAAAGCTGTGGTGAGAGATGGAAGCAGGAAGGACCACAACGGCCTCATCCCCAAAACCTTCAAGACCCAAGACTCCATGCTACAGGGAAAGGAGAAACGCCAAGGAGCTTAAGTCAAGAGGATGGTGCTGGGAAATGAACTTCCGTAGCCATGTGTGGCGGCTCACACCTCCAGCCCCCCGAGTGGTCGTGAGACCTTCTCTCAAAGCAAAGCAAATGAACAAGAAGAATAGGCATCATGGAGACCAGCAGGGCATGGTGGAAAGTGAGGGAGGACTAAGGCTTTGGGGGTGGGAGGCTGTCCTGATACCCAGTTAGGGGTGAAGTGGGGGAGGTCGGAGTGCTAGGAAGATGTAGGAAATGGCCCTGACCAGTGAGCAGAAGGAGATGCTGTGGATGAAGACAGCCGAAGACTCAGAGGAGCTCAGGGGCAGTAATGTCCTTCTCTTTTTTTCAATAGTGGGCGTATTTACTATTCCCTCCCCTGGTTCTAGTATATCATGACTAATAAAAATTGTAGTAGTCAACCACTCACTCAATCTGATGCATTGATCTTTGTGTGTTGTGTAAAATAATTAGTCATGCTAATTGGTGTATCTATCACTTCATTTACATACCTATTTCTTCTTTCTTTTTCTTTTTCTTTATACTGTGAGAGTGTTTCAGATCTATTCTTCTGGTAACAATACAGTACCAGGAACTGCTCACTATGGCATGCATAAAAATCCCAGAACTTACTGATCTCACCAAGAATGACACCTCCTCATGGCTTTTATTCCCCAGACCCAGGCAACCATCCTCTACTCTCTTCTTTGACTTTTTAGGTTTTCTATGTGAGTTCATACAGCATCATTTCTCTGTCTCTCTTTTCATGTCTCTCTCTCTCTGCCTGTGCCCGTGTGTGTATGTTTTCATGTGTGGGGATGCACATGTGTGTGCATACGCAGGTATGTATACATGTATGTGGAGGATTGAAGTTTATGTTAGGTGTCCTCCTTCCTTGATTGTTCTCCACTTTAAAAAATTACAGTTATTTCTCTCTCTCTCTCCCCCTCCCCCGTGTGTGTGTGTACATGGGAAGGGTGCACTTGCACACAACTTAGTACTATGTGGAGCTCAAAGGAGAATTTGTGTGAGCAGATTCATTACTTCCAGCTCTGGGTCCTGGGGACTGAGTACTACCCACTATAAAAAGGTTTTCTGACAAAGGTTGAGAACAGCTTAGGTCTATGATTATAAACAAAAATCATTGTCATCTAACTAACTGACAGTGGTAAGTTCTACCCTAGGACCTATGACCTCTTCAGCCATGGACTTTTGACCAGTTTACAGCACCAGACATGAATTCCTTCCTCTGGAACAGGACACAATACCAATCAGAGAGAAGTTGATTACCCCACGACAGTACACACTTACACCAGTGTGTACATCTTGCCTTGCACGTTGGCGGTGTAGTATCATGATACACTGTTGGGTAAGACTATGACATTTTTCTTCCACAAACTGGCATAATATCTCTGGCACTATGAAAGCTAGCCAGCACGGGGGAAGTGTCCGGGTTGTTTAGAGATTAATTTCTCTGTCCTGCAGCCAAAGTGTAGGGTGTGGAGACATTACCCTAACTGAAAGAAGCCAGATGTGGAAAGACATCTGGGCTCTGCAGATGGGTTAGTGGTAAAGCATTTTCCACATAGACGCCATGTCTGGAGTTCAGATCTCCACATTCTACCAAAAACTGGGCAAGTGTGGTGCTGCCTGTAACCCCGTCACTGGGGAGACAGCAACAGAGGATCCCCTGGGCAAACTGTCTAAGTAGATTAGCTGAATCAGGGAGCGCTGGGCTAAGCAAGAGATTCTGCCTGAATAAAAAAGGAGAGAAGGCTGGAGAGATGACTCAGAGGGTGAAGGAGCCAGCTGACAAACCTGTGCTGGAAATTTGGCTGGCTTGACCTTGTTCAGGTGTTTTGCACATAAGCAGAGTGGCTGTGGGTTTAACAGCATGTCCAGAAAGACAGCTTTTCACAGTACCTGCTCACCGTCTGGCTCCTGTTTTCTCCCGATCAGCTCTCCTTTAATGTTCCCATCCATCCATCAGTGGACACATGGGCCGAGTCCATGCTTGGGCTCTTGTGAACAGCGCAGTCATAAACACGGAAGTGCAAATGTCTTGGAGCACGCTAATTCTGTTTCTTTTGGATATGTACCCAGAAGAAAGGTTGTAAAATCACAGGGTAGTTTTATTTTTAATTTTTTGAGGAACCTCCATACCACTTTTTATAATGAATGCCATCATGAGTGTACAATTTTATATACCCACCGAAGGGACCCGTATAGACTCAGGATGCTCCAAGACCAAGCTCTCAGCACAAAGGAAGTGTATTTGCCCCAGAGAGACAAAAGCAAGGAATAAGAGACAAAGGCAAGATACAGAGGATGAGGGAGAAAGGGAAGCTAACAAGGAAGGGAGGAAGGTCGGAAGGGAGGAGGTCCTTAGCAGTGTAATACACACACACACACACACACACACACACACACACACACACACCACTCAGATGACAAAGGACTGCCTCTTTTTCAAATGCTCATCAACTCATGAGATTGCACCCATCTGATAAAGGCCATTCAAAAGATATAATGTGATATATCATGGTGGCTTTGATTTATATTTACCTAATGATTAGTGATGCTCAACTTTCAAAAAAAAATACATCTATTTGTTAGCTATTTGTCTATGTCCTTCTAAGAAATGTCTGTTTTGGTCTATCTTTAAAATTAGATTATTTTCTTGTTATTTATGTTTTTGAGATCCTCTATAATATTAATATTAACCTGTCATCACATACATGGCTTGCAAATATTCTTTCTCCCCCCACAGGCTGTCTCTGCACTCTATTGATTACTCCCCGCGTTGTGCAGAAGTTGTCTGAGGTGACCTCACATGTCAGTTTTGTTTCTGTTGCCTGAGCTTTCAGGGTCAGGTCTAATGAGCCTTTTTTTTTTTTTTTTTTTGGCCTGGACCAATTTCAAAGCGATTTTTCTAGGCTTGTTTTCAAGATCTCTCCAGTTTCAAGTCTTATGTTCAAGACTTTTTTACTTTTGGTTGATTTTAAGAATTGGATCAGAGCTCAGTATCTAATTCCATTCTTCTGCACACGAATATCATATTTTCTCAGGGCAGTGCATTTAGGAGATTATCCTTTTCCTGTTATCTTTGCTAAAGATGAACTGACTATAAGTTTATTCCTGGACTGTCTTCACTTCCCGTTATTCTTTTTCTAGTACCATGCTACTTGCATTGGCATATCCACTGTGGTTTGACTGTGAGATGTCCCTGGTAGGCTGATGTGTTTAGACACCTGGTTCCTAGCTTGCGGTGCTGTTTTGGAAGGTGGAAAACCTTTGGGTGATGGGCACTGTCCGGAAGAAGTGAATCACTTGAATGAGCCTTGACTTTTTTTTTTTAGTCCAGCCCCACTTTCTGGCTACCCTCTGCTTCCGGACTGAGCTCACACTGTAATTAGCCCCCTCAAACTCCTGCTGCCATAATTCCTTGCTCTGACATAGTGTATCCCTTGAACTTTAGCCAAAGTAAACCCTTATTCCTTTAAGTTACCTCATTTCAGGCGCTTGGTTACAGCATCAAGAAAAGCGGTAAATACAGTAACTTTGAAGACTACATTAAAATAAGTTTTAAAAATGCTTTCAACTTTCTTTAGTTCAGCTCAGGAGAGGAAAAGTAGAAAACATGGTGTTTGGGAGCCAAAAAGATAGTTCCTTTAAAGTTACAAACAAAGAAACAGTAATTGCTAAAGAAATGAGCATTGCACGGAGGGTTCTCAGTGTTTTCATAGGCCCGGGCACCGAGGCATTCAGAAGTCACTGAAGCCATGGTCCAAGAGGTCCTGGCTGCGGTTTGAGCTGGCCCAGGAGTCAAACATTTTTAGCGTTCATTGTATGGATGTTCCTCATTTTATGACATGTGAAACGTGAGACGCACAGGGCAATGGAGGTGTCCAACACAGTTTCTGAGAAAAGCCTAGGAGGTCAGGCAATATGCAGACAGGTTGGATATTCTGCAGGGACCTGCAAGTGACACACAGAACTCGAGCAGCGAGTGAGTTTCTGGGATTTTGGAACCGCCAAGAACATGGGATACCCGCCAAGGAAAGTGGCAGGCGCTAGTGGAGATGTCCAAAAAGAAGCCATAAGTGTTAGACCATAGCTACAGCCATGTCCAGGACTGTTGGAGTCCAGCTACCGGGGCACCAGGTGTTTGGCACAGAACTACCTAGCTTCTGCTTTCATGATGGATTTCAGCCTCCCTTCGGCCCCTCTTTCCCACCTATATGCCATCTGTCCATTTTGGAATGGGCACACCTATGCTCTATCACTATATACTGGATGACCATGACTTTCTGCTGTTCCAGAACCTCATAATTAATAGTTTGCTTTGTGCCTCAGAAGAGACCTTGAACTCCAGACTTACAGCGTTGAGACTGTTAAAGCTTCGGGGACTCTTTAACTTGGGTTAAATACAGTTTATATTATGAGATGACCATGAGCTTTGAAGGTAAGGGCATAACATATGTCGAATCTGAAATGTGCCCCATAGGTTCCTGCTTTGACTGATTGTTCTCCAGTTGGTAGTGTTATGTAGGAGGCTGAGAACTTTTTGAGGGTCAGAATTGGCTTATGGAATTAGGGTACAGGTCACCTAGACTGACTTTGGAAGGTTGTGCTTGGCCCTTTGTTCTGTTTCTCTTTCTGCTTCCCTGTCTGCTGTGACCCACAGAGCCCCTGCCACACCTTCTGCTATGAACCGAACAGCCCAGTCCCACCAGGCTCTTCTTGACATTATGGTCTGAAACCCCAGCCCAGTTTAATCTTTTCCTCCTGTCGTGTTGTTCTGGCACAACAATACAAAAGCAGCAAGATTCTGTACATTTACTGAGTTTCTTTCCTACTTCTAAAGGGTTGTTAGTGGGTGTTTTCTACATGTCATGTGTCCTATTCTCATAGACATTTTTTGAATTTTTTTCAAATTTAACTAGTATTTTTGAATTAAATCTTAATTTCAATATTGTGTGTGTGTTGGGGAGATGTTGAGCAGCGCAGGTGTCTCTATAAGCCAGAGGCATCAGATTCCTCCAGAGCTAGAGTTACAGTGGGTTGGTAACTGCCCGATGTAGGTGCCAGCTCACCTGTAGGAACAATACACCTTAATCACCAAGCCATCGCTCAAGCCCAATGACTTATTTTTTAACCTTTTCCTTATCTAACTGATCTGACTAGGAATTTCAGCACAAAAATAGACATATTTATCTTATTCATCATCATAGAGGAAGGACTTTGTGCTTTCAGTGTGGGATTGTTGTCCTATGTGGCTTCCACAGTGTAGTGTGGGATTGTCATAAGTAGCTTCTACAGTATAGTGTGGGATTGTTGTCATATGTAGCTTCCACGGTGTAGTGTGGAATTGTCATATGTGGCTTCCATGGTGTAGTGTGGGATTGTCAGTGTGGTTTCTATGGTATAGTGTGGGATTGTCATATCTGGCTTCCATTGTGCTGAGGTACAGGGTATCCTTTTTCTGCTTTCATTATCTGAGCATCCTTGTGAGGAAAAGGCCAGGCCATGAGGGGCAGGGAGCAGAGTAACTAAGTCTCCCTTCTTGGGTCTATGGTACATAAGAAAAAGCAGGGTGTGAACCACCTTGTTAAGATTTGTTTTATTTTGTTTTAGGAAATTCTTCTTATTCTCACCTCCACTTTTTTCCCCTAGGAGAATTTTATTGGCCTTTTGAATAAGGTTTATTTTCTAGGAAGAATGACCCCATCACACTTCTGCTGAGACCAGCACATGGCCTCCCCTTTGCTGATTCTGTGGCCCCAATGCAGCTTGTCCTGCACTTCCTGTCTGCCATGCTGAAACCCAACCTTCCCAACAGCACCGCATGGAAATCCAGGAGATCCCAATGTAGGTCATATCTGAGGTCCAGATCACCATGTTCCTGAATCCCCAAACCAAAATTCCAGGATCCGAAAAGTGATTTCCCCATAACTTATACTGTCACAGCCTCAAACCTTTCTCCAGGATTTCTTCCGCCTTGGCTCCAGACTGTGCAGGGAGCAGCAATCCTTTATTTCCTCTGATGCTGAAAGACCTGACAGGGATCTAGCTTTGAGAAATGCAGGTCTCTGGCCTGTGAGCTGCTCCAACCCTTGGCTGCCGTGCTCTCCCCGACGCAGGTATTGAGACAGAGCCTGAGTTTGCGAGGTTGCTGCACGCGGTTCTCCTTTTCACCTTGACCTTGCACCACTGAAGAACAGGAGGCAGCTCACCTCCACTCCTTTAATGTTAAAAACTTGTTAACCTGTAGCTCAAAGTAATGAGGAAGTGAAAGACTGCACTCCCAAGGTGCACGCTCCCTTTACTACTAAAGCAGGCCTGGCATATGAAGTAATTGCATTGATGAGGCAGCCTAGATCAG
Organism: Microtus ochrogaster; assembly: GCF_000317375.1. Lineage (NCBI taxonomy): Eukaryota > Metazoa > Chordata > Mammalia > Rodentia > Cricetidae > Microtus > Microtus ochrogaster. The sequence continues at coordinate 37,766,829 of NC_022029.1, forward strand.
GGAAAGCCTAGCGGAGCCGAATTCCACTTGGCTCGAGCTATCCTCAATCCCTTTTCTAATCAAGGCCTTAGCAACCTGGGACTCCACCTGCACTAAGCAATGCATGCACCCGCTCTAAACAGTCTAATTGCTCCTCTCAACAACCTTTTGGTAACCCTCCTTTGGGGCGATTTTCCATTCAAGAATGTCCAGTAACATTCGGTAGTTAAAGACAGAAGACTGGTCCAGCTTGAACTGGTCAAACTATGTCTTCGGGGTGAACTCTTACAGACAAGCCCTTATTTATCATCGCATGCTCCTGCATAACTGGGTGTGTATTTGATTAGTACACAGGCAAATTATGATACAGCACACGCAGGTAAAGAAGGGCTTACGAGGGGCTGGAATGATGGCTCAGACGTTGAGAATTCAGTTCCCGGAATCCACAAAGAGCATAGCCCCGTGTACCTCCTGCTCTAGAGAGACTGACTTAATTTCTAGACCATGTGGGTGCTTGCATAGACAGTGGCTCTAAGACAGTGGTTCTCAACATGAGTCATGACCCCCAGGGCTGAATGACCCTTTCACAGGGGTCACATATCAGCTATCCTGCACATTAGATATTTGCATTATGATTTGTAACAGAAATGAAATTACAGTTATGAAGTAGCAATGAAATAATTTTAAGGTTGTGGTCACTACAACATGAGGAACTGTATTAAAGAGTCACAGCATTAGGAGGATTGAGAACCACCGCTAACAACAAACTGATGGTGTCTCAGAACTTGAACACACGTCCTCTCTCTGACTTCAGCCCTGTGATCATCCGATCATGATGAGATTTTTTTTTTTTTTTTTTTTTTGCTTTTCAAACTATGTCACCTTTTTTCCCCAGTCCTCAGATGTGTCCAGGCAACTCCCTCTGAACAGGCTTGAACATGTTCATTTTGTAATGCACTAAGCTTCATCTCTTCCCCCATGCAATTTGTGCACTGAAGTCAGAATCCCCAGTTTCTCAGAATATGACCTGGTCTGAAAGTAGGTGATTGGCACAGATAATTGGTTGAATGGGATGAGGTCATACTGGAGTTCTTGATCCAATAAAGCTGATGCCATTACAAAAAGGGAAAAGACAGGCTTAGGCAGGCACACAGGGGGCGCCAGGTAAAGGGGATGGGAACAAGAGTGCTGTACCCATAAACCAAGAACATCAGAGATTTCCAGAAAGCATCCAGAAGTTAGGGAAGAGGCCTGGGGAAGACTTTTTCCCTCAGTACTGGCTGAAAGAACCATCCTCACCGACATATTGATTTTGGATTTCAAGACTCCAGAGCTGGAAGGCAACACATTTTTGTTGCTCTAGGTTACCCAGCTTGTGGTAAAGCCCCAACAAGTTAATACAGACTATCTATATGGACTTCATGACCATCTGTTTCAGCATAGCATGCAGATTTATGTTAGCCGGCAAAGCCCCAGACAGTGGGTACTAAGGACAGAATATTCCCTCTGGTTTAGTTCTAAACACACCAACAGTGTCTGGAGCCCAGTAGGTCTGCTGTTCCTCAAAGACATCCAAAACTGTATTCTTGGAAAATAAGAGAGGCTTCAAATATTTCATCTTCAAAGTATGAGAACTTAACTGCCTAAGCAAAACCATTGTCTTAGAAATATTCCTCTTTTTTTTTTTTTTGAGAAATTAAGAAACAGAGAGATCTTAAATTCAGGATCTGAAATACGTGTTTGTTGATCGAATATGTGTGTATAGTAAATGTACCATGTAAACCGCATATATGATATAAATATTTGCTTTAGATGAACACACACACAGAGGCATCTTAAATTTGATCTATTCTTAACATTCCCCCTTAAACTTCTGTTATTGTTCATGTGTTCTGTCTTGGCTTAAAATCTTTCTTGGCCAGATTCAAAGAGCATCCAGATCCACACAGCCTGGTACTCACCGAGCAAGACTTCAAAAACAGATGCCTTCATAGTGGGGACAACGATGCCCATAAATATCAAAATGGCACCCTAGAGAGAGAGAGAGAAATATCATCAACCTTCAGCCAGGAGTTCTGAATCAGACGCCTGAAGTATCTGGGGACATTCTGCATCATTTTGCATTGCCCTCTGGAGTCAGGATTCAAAGCTTTGGCTTTCTACAGGAAGATGCATAGATGGAGCAGGATGGCTGCACCGGTACCCAGAGTGTTTATTCTCAGTTAGAAAACCCTTTTTAGTTATCTGCCTCTGATTTTCTGGAGATTTCCTTAGGACCGACAAACAATCTCTCTGTTCTGAGACTGTGTCTCGGTTGTCCTCAGATTGGGCCAACAGCCAGATTTATGGTATCAAGGGAAGAATTTAAGTTTACAAATAAATCAACCCTTAAATAAATATGAAATTCCTATAATATGGCTCTTCTTAAGGAAAAAGGTGATAAAACTGTATTAAAATTCAGTTCTCACACCTGCATTGCTGGTGGGAGTGCAAACTGGTATAGTCCCTATGGATGTCAGTGCAGCGATTTCTCAGAAAATTAGGAAACAACCTTTCTCAAGACCCAGCAATTCCACTTTTGGGTATATATCCAAAGGATGTTCAACCATGCCACAAGGACATGTGCTCAACTATGTTCATAGCAGCTTTGTTTGTCATAGCCAGAACCTGGAAACAACCTAAATGCCCCTCAACTGGAGAATGGATAAGGAAAATAAGGTACATTTACACAATGGAGTACTACACACCAGAAAAAATAACAAAATTTTAAAATTTGGAGGCAAATAGATGGAGCTAGAAAACATCATTTTGAGTGAGGTAACCCAGACACAGAAAGACAATTATCACATGTACTCACTCATAAGTAGCTTTTAGAAATAAAGCAAAGGAAACCAGCCTACAAATCACAATCCCAAAGAACCTAGACAACTAAGAGAGACTTACATGAATCTAATCTACAGGGGAAGTAGAAAAGACAACGTCTTCTGAGTAACTTGGGAGCATGGGGACCTTGGGAGAGGGTTGAAGGGGAGAGAAGAGGCAGGGAGGGGAGCAGAGAAAAATGTAGAGCTCAAGAAAATCAGTAAAAAGAGCCAGTTCTCACTCTTAAAATGCATAGTTTAACAGAGGTGTAAAAACATCTGTGAAAGCAAATAACCATGGCATCAGAGAGCATGAGACAGCCTGAGGCCTCATGAGGAAGTGGAAGAGGTGTTTACAGAGCAGTGGGCCTCTGACCTTGCTTCATACTGGTATCACTGGGAGTTTAAAGACTGGATCAGAGTCTGTTGGGGATAGAGTCTGCAGAGATGGAGCTGCACAGGTGGAACTGCACAGGTGGAGCTGCACAGGTGGA
>NC_022029.1:37770413-37797882 GCF_000317375.1 Microtus ochrogaster
TGGAGCTGCACAGGTGGAACTGCACAGGTGGAGCTGCATAGATGGAGCTGCACAGGTGGAACTGCACAGGTGGAGCTGCATAGACGGAGCTGCACAGGTGGAGCTGCACAGACGGAGCTGCACAGGTGGAGGTGCACAGATGGAGCTGCACAGGTGGAGCTGCACAGGTGGAGCTGCACAGGTGGAGCTGCACAGATGTGCTACTCTTTTGTGGCCTGGGAGTTTGTTGGTAAATCTACTTTCTGGGAGGAAAGCTTTAAAACTCCTCTGATGCAACCAAGTTTAAAAGGCAGTTGTTTAGCAGGGCTGCTCTTCACAGCACACATGAGTCCCTTTGTTATCTTGTTAAAATGTTGAGTTTTAGTCCACTTGGTCTGGGCCTAGGAACAGGCACATTAAAGGAAGAAAGGAGAGTCTACAAGTATACTGCCCTTAATGTGCCCAATCTCATCTGATCTAGGAAGCTAAGCAGGGTCTGTCCTGTTTAGTGCCTGGATGGGAGAAAGGAAGGGGATTATGTCATCTGTGAGAATAAGGAAAAGCTTCATAGTTCTGGGAGCAGCTGGGCCACCTGACTGGAATGAACAGTTTCAAAACAAAAATAGGGAAAAGGGACATCCAATGTAGGGATCAGCATAAACAGAGTTCTAGGAGCTGGAAAGCACAGCGGGCATGAGAAGGTTGTTCTCTATCAAGACTACACCTCCGACTACACCTCCGTTCTCTTAAAGATGTAAGGAGACCTTGAAAGTTCACCAATACTACGATTCTCTGCACTTATTCAATACTTCATTTGGTTTTGAATCCTTATGACAAGTCAGCATGATGAGTTTGAAGGTCGTCATTGAATAGATCAAGAAACAAAAACTTAAGAAGTTCCAAATTATGTCCGCAGGGCCATGAGAGGATGAGAGTGGAGCACAGAGGAGTAGGAGGGAGGCATCTGCCTTCAGTTCATTCAATAGAAAAGAACATGGCGGAGAACCCAGACATAAAATTGGCCTGCATTTTCTTAGCATTATCACCTAAAAAGTTTGAACAGTATCACTGGTAACAAAACACTCCTTCTCTCTGGGCAAGCAGCATCCCCCATGCAACAAGGCTGCCTGAAGTTGGCATTCATCTCTCTATACTCTGCTGTGGCCCAGGAGTTTGCTGGTAAATCTGCTTACTGGGAAGGAAAAGACCCTGAGTTGCATAGTGTGCCAGTTTCTATGATATGGATGCTCACAGAATCTCATTTTTAAGCCACAAGAGTGATGTTCCTAGGTGGAAAATGTCTGTGCTTATATTCGATATTTAGATATGGATCTGTGAAGGGTTAGCACAAAGTGCTTCTCAGTTATGAATGAAATGTCAATACAAATACCAATGGATTTAAAACGGTTTGATGTGTGAAGGAATTGCTCTAAACAATTGTGTTAGCTACAAAGAATGACGGCCTCACACTCCGGCTTCCCTTTCTTCATTCTGAGCAACAATTGTGATGAACCAGGTTTCCCAAGGGATGTAGCTGACCACCAGGTAACAGTAGAGCAAGGGTTTTTAATTTCAGAGTAAGACATACAATCTGCTTGCTAACTGGATTCTGAAATGGCTGTAGTATATTTTAGAACTAGTGCAGTAAGTAATTTTTACTAATGTGAGACACTGCTGATCAGTAGCCATGGGTTCAGCCGTAAATAGCGGGTGTTCTTTTTTTCTTTTTCTTTTTTTTTTTTTTTTTTTGATTTTTCGAGACAGGGTTTCTCCGTAGCTTTTGGTTCCTATCCTGGAACTAGCTCTTGTAGACCAGGCTGGCCTCGAACTCACAGAGATCCGCCTGCCTCTGCCTCCCGAGTGCTGGGATTAAAGGTGTGCGCCACCACCGCCCGGCAATAGTGGGCGTTCTTATGAGACAGGTGCAGGATGCGAAGTGTCCCACCTGGCTGCCTATGGCCAGCACGACCGTTACAGCTCAGTGTTGTAGACTCATCCTTCGCTCTCTCACACTCCACATCTCCATCTGCTAGGACCCCTGGCTTGACATTCATACTACATCCAGAATCAGCCCATATTGTCTCCACCAGTGCACCTGGTCTCGGCCACACCCTAGTCCATCTAGATTACTTTAGTTAGCCTTCTCGGCAGGTTAACTGGCATCACCCTTGTTGACCCAGATTGGTCTGTGGCATCCCTCTGCTCAGACCTGCTCCCAACCATCCTAAGAAGAAAAGCCAAACTCTTCTCAGGAGGCTCAAGGTCCTACTGGATGTTACCACTTTTCTTCCTCCTGATCTCATTTTCCCCCTAATTTCCCATTATTCTTCCCCTCACTTAATCATTTCAGGGCACACTGGGCTCTTGACTGTTGCTAGAACATGATTTTCACCTCATGGTCTCACGTGTGCATTTACTGTCCCACTAATTGTTTGCTCTTCCCCAACATAAGCAATCTTCCTGCCAAATCTTTGTTTGAATGTTGCCTTTTTAAGGGACATTATGCAACTGTCCTATTTAAAGTCATGCTCTCCCTTTCTATCCACTGCTAAGCCCTATTCTTACCTTGCTATATTTTTTTCCTGGTTACTTATCGTTTTTGACATACTCTATAATTTACTCATTTTATTTGTCCAGTGTTGGGTTCCTTCAACAGAATGCTAACTCCATGAGGATGAGACTTTTTATTTGAGTTTATAGATGCTCAGCAAATACATGTTATATAAATATGTGGGTACCAAGGGCTGTTTCCTTTTCCTAGAAAAGAAAACAAAGAAACACAAAAAAGGGAAGACAATCCGGATATACACCAAACCCAGTAAACCATACATTTTCCATGGTAGTCTACACACAAACACAAGGGGGAAACTGGAAAGCAGAGAGGAACGCTCCCAGCCATGTCCTACAGCTGCAGAAGTCATGAAGGACATACATGACCTTCACATGTGGGGTTGCATGGATAGCCACCAACCAGATCCAAGAAACGACGTCTCTAATCCTGATGACGACATTACCCAAATATGACTCCTGAGCAATAGAACCAACCAGAAACTCTGGTCTTCTGGAGAGTGTGTTGACAATTCTTCCTCACCCCTGTGCCTTCCTTCCTTGATTGGCCTGGTTTTTTTTTTCCACACTCTTAAATGTAAATGTGGTTTTTTAAATGAGAGGAAAAGCATTAAAGCCTTTCTCTCTCTGGTACCCCAGAGTCCAGGACTGAAGCCCGCTCAGGTTCTGCAGAAGGGAAGGGGGCCAGTAGTATCATGAAGTCACGGGGAGGGTATTCAGCAACCTGGGAACCTGAACTCCTCCTGTGCTCTCAGGAGTGTGGACAAAAATTGAGAGAGAGCTTCCAAAAGAACGCTACTTGTGCATAAATTATGAATTGTGCTGTGAGCTATAATTTAAAAGTTCCCCAATCTGTGGAGTTCTGCTGAGGGAGATAAAGCCTGGGTTGTGAAAGAAAAATATGCACTAGTGTGAGTAGATTAGCACAGCCAACTCAATTAGATATCAGTGCCTGCAGCTAGAAAAGGCGTAATCTGTAATAAACAATTCTAGCACCTTGTTCTAATTTCATCTCTCTGGCTGTGAGAAAACACTCTGACCCAAAACAGCTTAGGGAACAACGAATTGATCTCAGCTTACAGGTCAGAATCCATCATCATGGGAAGTCAGGGCAGGAACTGAGGCGGAAACCAAAGAGGAATGTTGCTTTCTGGGTTGCATACAGCCCAGAACCGCCTGCCCAGGGAATGGTGCTGCCCATAGTGGGCTGGGCTCCTCTATGTTTTTAACGATCAAAACAGTCTCCCGCAGACACGCCTATAGGCCAACCTGAACTGGGCAATACCTCTGAGATTTTCTTTTCAAGGCTTTGTCAAGTTGACAGTTAAGGTTAACTAGTCATACCTTATATTTTCTTTGCAGTCCTTAAAAAACACTTCCCGTGTGTTTGTAAAATGGGAGTTCCCTATGCTGCTTTCATCTTCCTCTCTCTCCTTCTCCTCTTCCTTTCCTATCAAATCCAACCCACTAGTAGCTGAGAGTGGCCTTGAATCCTTTGCCACCGCAACAGGTTTCTGTGGTACTGAGGATCGAAACCAGGGTTTTGTGCATTGGACAAACACTTTACGAACTGAACTCCATCTCCGTCCCCTCCCTTTGCCCCTCTTGATCATTTGTTTCCTAAGTCCTGGAGGGAGTTGTCAATGAGGGTCCCAATCTGCGTTTGCTGAGAAAATGTCTAAGGTTTGTTCTTACACAGTGACCTTGGTTAGCAAGTGGGGGCTGACCTAGTATATCCCACTTTAGAGAGAAGGAGTCTGAGGTCTACCATGGGCCGGACAGTTCTTTAAGGTCACATACTAAAGTCAGCCCCAGTTTTATGGCTCTTGTTTCTGCGTATTGTTTATTCCTTGGTGTGCACAAAATGTATTTTATTGAGACTTAAAAACAAAAGCCAAATTGACTTTTCCTGAGATCTATTTGCTAGTGTGCTTGATGCTCACAGGTAAGAGGGTAAGCTACTTAAGTCAAAGAGGTCAGAGAAGGATATTGTTCAGTAAGGTGGAAGGAGACCAAAAGGACACCTAGAAAGAAAACAGCTCACGTGGCCCGTGCAGAATGTATCATAATCTCCTTGTTCAAGGTTTCCCTGGGTGCAGAAACTGACGAACCCAGAAATTAGTAAGGCAAATAAAGATAAAACAATGATCAGCTCCTCCAGTTTGGGAGAGAGCATTTATCATCACGTGTGTGTGTGTGTGTGTGTGTGTGTGTGTGTGTGTGTGTGTGTTACATGTACCCATATCACCAACATTTTCACTAGCAGATTAAATAGTTCCACAATAACTAGAGACCAAGCTGAAGCCACAGGCTGTCATAAGATGTGACCTCTGGGGAGGAGTTACCCACTTCCCATGATGTCCAACCTCTGACAAGGACAGCCACAACCTCTGACCTGCTTTCCCGTGCCCTCCAATTAGGAAGGAGCAGCTTTCTGAAGCACGGGTCTGCAAGCACAGTCACCTGCCAGACTCTGTGCAGCCCACTCAGTCTCTAAAGAGAAAGCCTGAATTCCTTGGGGAGTCACGAGAGACTCTGAAGATGTGATCCGGGTGACCCTGCAACACCATCAAACTGAAATTCTCTTTCAGAACTCTATCCTCTGCCTCCAGCACCTGTGGATTTCCGATATTGGTCTGTGTACGTTAGCACCATGGCTCACTCATATGGTCTTCCTGGAACACCTCACCACCTTCACCGGCCCCCCACAAACCTAGCCATCATCCAGGCTTCAGCCCATGGTCCTTTATAAAAATCGTCCTGATTTCCTAAAGTCAAAACCTATCTTCATTCATACTTCTGTTCATGATTCAAAGGAAAGAAAGACAAAAGAACAATAGAAAAAGGAAAATCTCTGTGTGCTCTGTGTGCCAAGCAGGGAGAGACAAAATGCATGTTCCTGTATCAAGTTGCTGGGAGCCTTCCAGAGGGAGACTGACATGTGCTTAGTCATAGCTAACGTTTATGGGAGCACATGCTAAGTGTGGATGATGCTTTAACTCTTTCCTCTTTACAATGAACTGGGAAGGCTCTGGAAGCACACAGGGGTCAATGACTTTGCCCAAGGTGACAAGGCTGACAGGAAGAGGAGCTAAACTTCCAGATCAAAGGCCCTGCCTTCTGTACTGCCATTACCTGGAGTCTCCAAAGGAGACAGTGGTGCCCGTGGGTCAGTAAAGGGCGCAGAGAGAAACCACTCTGGAGACGGTTCCAGGGAACAGCCTCTGCTTTATTGCGTGTGAGTAACCACTTGTACAGTGGAAGCCTGGCTCGGACTGGATAGTGAGGGCTCGCACCGCCAGGGGCTTTCTGTGGAAAGCACACGGAAGGAGAGGGAAGACTTCTCTGCTGGCCAGCTACCCCCTTCTCAGGATACTTCAGAATTCAGCGTTCCCACTTCAGGAGCACGGTGGGCCACACTTCTAACTTAGACGCTCAGTATGCCAAGAAGGCTGGCCACTAGGTCATGCCTGCTCTTTCTCCTATACGCCCCCGACCACCTCTGCATTCTGACTCAGTTGGTCTAAGCTGGAATCATACTGTTCGAAGGCACTCACACGGATTCCACCGGGCAGTGAGCCTATCTACTCTCAGAGCTACCAGCAAGGAAAGATTGAGTGGATGGCACATGGCTCGCGTGTGGGGACTGGAAGAGGCTTGAACAACTTAGCTGAACTTCAGGGAGCGACTCAGCCAGGCATGGAAGAGGAATGAGGTTATTACAGAGGGAGGAAGGGACTGCATAAGACTTGAATGTCATGCCTAAAGAATGCGAGATTATACCTGTAGGCAACAGGGAGACATGGAAGGCTTAAGAATGATTTTTTTTTTGTATTCATCATTTTTAATAAGCCCTTTGGAGGTCTTCTTGAGCCACCCACTTGGAAAAAAATCTGCCCCATTGGACATATTGAGGTGATATAATGGTGGCGTCGGTCTGATCTAGAGGTGGTGTGGAGGAGCACCCGACCATGCTCGGTCCATGAAGTGGAGGGAGCCAGAATCCATCTGGAAACATTTAACAGCTATGGAGAGTTTGAATGTTACTTCCACGATGCTGCAGTTCCCAGGGGACGGAGGTCTCTGTGTGGAGCGAGGTCACATCTGCAGTCTTCTGCCTGCCTGGAAATCCTTAGCCACTCGTCACTGATGATTGTGAGATGATCAGAAGAGAGGAAAAGGAGGTTGGCATTCAGAGGGTCCCTTGAAAGGTGGAGGTGGCCTCGATGTGGACAGTGGCCTTTGCACAGATTATAGATCTGGGGGCTTGGTCTCCATGGCTGTAGTCACCGCAGCTTTATACCAACAGGCCTCGTGAGGAGGCTACCAGAGTCTTCCGATTTGAAGGGCTGGAAGATCCCATGTTGCATAACTTCATTGCATGTACACATGTACTTTTAAAATGGTGTAAAATGACCCTCAGGCTATGTGCGCAAGATGGGGACAAAACATGTGAGTGTTGAGTTTGGACTTGGGTCCTATCCTCGGGATAGCTCGAGGATATAAATGAATTCAAAACTTCAGAACAAAGTCCCAGATTCAAATGGCTCTGGTCCCAGGAGTTTCAGCTAAGGAATACTCACGCTGTAGTAATTACTACTTTAGGTGGGTTATATCCTGAAAAATGGGCAGAAATGAAACAGTTTAATCTTACGTTTTGGGAATAATAGTTGCCTCTCTCATTGGAAATGAAGAAGGTGGCAGAAGGTTCCAGGTCTACTGGCAGTCATTTTGTGACCATGAGAAAATCCACACTTCTGGAAAAGTTAGCATAAGAAGATATTGGGCAGCCTTGGGTATTTCTGGGCATCCTCAGGTATTGCAGAGAAATAGACTGGAAGCTTGGAGCCTGTGCCCAACTCTATCTTTTGTTTTGTTTTTATTTTGCTTGATTATTTTTTTAGACAGGATTTCTCTGTCTGGAATTGGCTCTTGTAGAGCAGGTTGGCCCTGAACTCACAGAGATCTGTCTGCCTCTGCCTTCAGAGTGCTGGGATTAACGGCGTGTGCCAGCACCGTCTGTCCCCCGGGCCCAACTCTGGGTCATCTGTTATATGAGATAATAAATCTCCTGTTCAATTCAGTTACAACTGAGGGATTATTTCTATCTCTGTAATTATCAGTCTTTATTCTTGTCCGTGACTTTAATTAGAGAAGACTAACACCGCCTGTCATACCCCAGAGTCCAGAGTGTTTTCTCAATAAGCCATGTAGTGTTTCTTTCTGGGACCCACAAAAAATTCCTTCAAGAGGCAAAATGGGCACTAAAATGTTTAGAAATCAGAGCAGTGGAGCTCACGTGTCCAGTGTCACATGTCACACAGCAAGGTCTTCATCTTGTTGTGGTGATTGTATCTATGTATGTGTTGGGGTGCGTGTGTATGTGTGGGCATGTAGAGACCAGAAGACAACCTCAGATGTCATCTTCCAGTCACTGTCCTTCCTCCTTGTTTTCTGAGACATGGCCTAGATAGACCTCATTGCGTAGGGTAGTCTGGGTGGCCAGTGACCTCATGGATTCTCATGTTTCTGACTGCTCAGTGCTGGGATTACAGGAGTGTACCACTATGTTCAGCTTCAAAAGTGGGTTCTGGGGCTGGGATGGAGGTCTTCCTTCATGCTTGCACATCACTTTACTGAGAAGGCCAACTCCCCAGTTTAGTACACATGGTATTAATTATATCAAACTTCTCAAATAGCCACTACTGTACAATTCAAACTATGCCATAACTTATTTGCTAATTATTATGAGGGGAAATTTCAACTCTTCTTTTTTTCTGAGACAAGGTTTCTCTGTATATCACTGACTGTACTGGAACTTGCTTTGTAGGGCAGGCTGGCCTCAAACTCACAGAGATCCGCCTGCCTCTGCCTCCCGGTGTGCACCACCACCCAGCTAAATTTCCATTCTTATTGGTGTGCTGTTCACTTTCAAAGTCCAGTGACATCTATAGCTTCAGTCTGGTAAGATCAAGGATGTCAACAGCTCAAACACAGTCACCAAGAACATTCCCTTGAGTTTCAGTGACTCAGCTGGTCAACGCCTATAATCTAGCAAGAAAAGACACCTTAGACCCTTGGAAATATCCCTGGGCCCCAAGCATTGAGACATTGAGAGCCTTCATATGCGGGATTGCTGAACTGCAGACCTCGTGAGGCCCTACATAAAAAATGACAAAACAAGACTAGATGAGAGAGGTGACAGTGGGCACAGCCTCGGGCAGGGGGCAGGGAGGCATTGAGCAGCGCCTTCATTTCTGGCCACTTCCCAGGTCCCATTTCCATCAGAGAGAGATCCAGCTGGACTCAGCTCTCGGGCATGACATACATACTTCTAGACACTTTTGCTCCAGCCAGTTTTGAGTTAGTTTCTGTTTCTGGCTTGAATTAAAACCTTCCCTCGTGTTTATTTTTTAGTTAGGTCTCTTTTCCCTGAAGTGATGGCTAGTGGAATAAAAAGGCTTCAGATGAGAAGGATGCACACAATTCTCTGTTGGCCTTAGAGCAGAGGCTTCCTAGAGAGGCTGTGTGGAACCCTGAAGCCAGGGTCTGGAAAGATGCACGGTGAAGGGACACAATGAGCTCTGGAAATGGATGACCCCAAATCACTGCTACATTGCCGTGGAGTTTCCCTAGATCATGATAGGACTTCACCAGCAAGGGGCTTTTACAACTTTGAAGACCTTTGCTTGCTACAATTGGGCTAAGTGGAAACACCCCTGTTTTTGGCACCTCATGGATGCAGCTAGTCAAGTAGCTAAAACACCCCCCAATGACCAAGCCAGCCTCCCACAAATAAAGAGTCAGGATTGTCTAATCTCTGTAACTGGCAGTTTCTCTTGATGTTTATGAAAATGTTGCGTGAGCTGATATTACCACTCGGGGATTCCCCTTAAATCTCACATATACATGGATGGATAAGGTGGGAACTCCTTATGGATGCAGTCTTTTCTTAAAGGCTGGTTTTCAAAAGAAATTGTGAGTATGGGGGTGGCACCTGAAGGGAGGTGTCTGTCCTCTGATGTCTTTAGAATCTGGAGTCCCAGGCGGTTATGAGCTGTTTGACTCAGGGACTAGGAATTGGACTCAAGTCTTCTGGAAGAATAGTAGGAGCTTTTAACCACTGGGCCATCTCCTCAGTCTGCGGATCAATCTTGATCACTGAGAAAATCCCACTGCAGAGGTACCCATCCATGGTCATCGGTTTGGATTAAACAGCTCATGTATGTTTCAGTGACAGACACGTACATGTCTTTGCCACTCATCTATGTGGCGGTTTTTTACATTTCAGAAACCCCAAAAGGGAAAGCCTTTTTTGGTATGTGTTTGAAACGATCATTTTGTACCTCGTTAAGAATCTGCCATATGGCAATGCTTACCACATCCACAAAGGCTCCCACCAACAGTGACTTCTAGGGGAAATGCAAATAGCAATTACATTCCTGAAGTGGTAGTTGAGGTCTCACATTGCCGGTGGGGGGAAGATACGCTGGTGTGCAGGCACGCACCAATGAGCTCTACAGAACTCCTCCCAAGAGCCATTCAAAATCTGGGGAAGGAAACAAGACCCTCTAAAATGAGGTGGGCCAAGAGGGTACGTCGTGGTTACCCCGGAAACCAAGAAAGGCTTAGAAAGAATCACATGCAGCTCTTAAACATGAACTTCTCCCATCAGAGATGGCTTTACCTAATGCGTTTGACACCACATTAGCGCTGCCTCCTATTTGTGAATTCTCTCCTGGACCATTGCGGTTAGTGACTGCCAAGGGCTATCTACTGTGAATTGAGCGCTGAGTATCTGTTTTGATTCAACTGGGATCCCCAGAGCCTTCACTGGCGTGAACACTTTGTGCTTTCTCATGTGGCCCTAGTTCTGAGGCGCAGAAAAACATGTCCAGTTCTGAGTCGGCCTTCCAGCTGAGGTGGGAACAGGAGGGTGTGTTTTTGTGACCCATGTTTTCCCGACTGCCTCTATGTAAAGAATGGGTTCGTCTCAGATGACAGGGCTTCGGCTCTCCCGGAGCAGAGTCAAGGCACATTCTTGAATCCCATTGAGGAGAGGCTTGTGGAAACTGGAGGGTGTGGAGGAGTGACTGTGGCTGAACAATTAAGGGCTGTGGAGGATTAAACTCTGGAAATTGCCAGGGACCAACAGAAAGAGCTCGTTGAGAAGCAAGATACTAAATTCTCTAAGGGAACCCACCCAGCCTCTTACCAGACTGTTCTTAGCCCTTAAAGAGCTCTTATCCTCACCCACGTGCCTCTCCTTATAATTTTTGTTATGTCACATGAGTTTTGTCCCTTTATTCCTCTTCAAGGAATGATTTATTTATTCATTTGTTTATTTTATTATTTTTTTTTATTGAGATAGGGGAGTAGCTCTCACTTTTCCTAATGCTGTGACCTTTAATACGGTTCTTCGTGTTGTGCTGATCCCCAACCATAAAATTACTTTTGTTGCTACTTCATAACTGTAATTTTGCTATTGCTGTGAATAATAATGTAAATACCTGATATGCAGGATATCTGATATGCAAACCCTGTAAAAAGCATCATTCAACTCCCAAAGGGACTGTGACCCACAGATTGATAATGTCTTACTATGTTGCCCAGGCCAGCCTCAAGCTCTGGGCTGAACTGTTCCTCCTGCATCAGCCTCCTTGACTGTCTAGAACTATAGGCCTGTGACACTGGGGCTGGTTTTTCACAGAGAGTTCTAGAAGCTTAAGAATACCCAGTAACAACTGTCCTTCCAGAGCTCACTCGGTGCTATACGCCACACTCACTGGGTCTTACTTCTCATGGCAATATTCTGAAGAAAATACTCGTTTGCTTTTCAGAGAATTGAAATGTAGAGAATGTGATTAAATTGTTCAAGGTTATTGAGGATTGTGTGACTATCCCAGAACTTGAATGTCAGAGCCCAAACCCTGCAGGCCTTCAGAGGCTCATGTCCCATGACTCACGACAAGATCCCCACTTCCCTTTCACACGACTCATGTGTCGGACACATTTAAAATACTTGCTTGACAATAGTGAAATTTCAGGCTGCAAAGCATACGCGCTGAACAATAAAACTTGTCATAATTAGAAAGAATCATACTGGGGTCTGAACTCATGTTCTCTTCCTCACAAGGGCTAAAATGACACACAGGCATCATTTTTAAATCCAAAAGACTTGTTACCCCCACATAAAAAGATACTTGAGTATATCGTAGTTGACGATGATGGGATGTCAAAATGCGGAACTCTCGGACTCAGGGTTCCGTGACGGCATCTGACTCTTCTCATGTCCCAAGGTGGTCTCCTCAGACTGTTGCCTGAAGTGGGGTGCGAGGGAGGAACTGAATGCTCCCTTCATGTGTCTGGAAGGGGCTGGAGGGGAGCAAAATGCCAAAACAGTTTCCTACAGAAATTCTTGCCTCCAGTCTCTAAGTGCTTCTCTTGGCTTCCCTGTCCTTTGGCATGGCCCAGACTGTGGGTACAGTGGAGGAGGCATGGCCCAGACTGTGGGTACAGTGGAGGAGGGAACAAGCTTGGGTTCCAGTTTCTGCACCTCTTTGGAAACCCAGCTTAGTCTCCCAGAGAATCACTGGGAAGTAGTTGTCCTTCAGACTCGGGACACAACGGACTGGATTTTGACTTATGATCGACTTGTCTATCAACAAAGGGAAGAATGCGCAACCACCAAGACTTCCTGTATAGCTGGACATCATGGCACCTGGCACATGCCCACAATCCCAGCATTCAGGAGGCAGAAGCAGAAGGACCATCGCCAGCCTATGACCAGCTTGGTCTACACAGCAAGTTCCAGACCAGTTAAAACGACATAGTAAGACACTGTGTCAAAAAACCAGCCCACCAAGCCGACAAACAAACAAAAACAAAATTAAAGTCAAGCAAACAGACTCCCTCTGTGAGACAGTCTTCTTGGGGTGGGCGGGTCACTGGATGCTACGGAACCAGGAACATGGAAGGCAGAAGAAACCGCACACAAAACGCCAGCCTTTCAGGGACTGAGGGGAAACTGCAAACCCCAAGCCAGAGCACCTACCAAGGTAAGAGATCCCCAGTAAAATAAGGGCATCTTTAAAAAACCCATAGCTGTCTTTTGGGACCTAAAACAGTTGTTAAATCCTTCATAGCTTGGGGAATCTGGACACCAGCCTGTAACAGTACCAGCCTAGCAACTGTAAATGGCTATTAGTGGCCAATGGGAAAAGAGTAAGCATAACACAGCGAAAGTGAGAATTTGGTTAGCGCCCACATGGATGTGGGGTGTAGCGTATACACTTGCAATGCTATTTTTCAGTGCTGCCGAGTACTGTAAACATGCCCATGCACCTCACATGATTAAGTTAAAACTTGACCAAGGTGACTGATAACCTCTGGGGCACAGCTTGAAATATTAAGGACCCAATCAGATTTTATTCAGAGCAGAGGCAAGAGCTATTCTAAGCATGAGTTCACAGTGTGGGGGTGTCCATGGAATGTTGAAGGTACTAGGAAGACACCTTCTCTCTGCTTATTTACAATGTATCCGCGATTTCTCCTGTCCTCACTCAGCTCCAAATACCACCCTGGCCTACCAAACTTGATCCCACTCAGGACCCATTCAGGACCCACCCAAGACCCACTCAGTCATGCTGCCATGACTCTTATACCCATCTGGCAGTTTGAAATGCTCTCCCCAGAGATTTTATGGCACTTCCCATTATGCTCATGAATAGGTGTGCAATGAAAATCATTTCCCATTTCACTGCTCCTACATCCCCCAACCTCCTTGCTTGTGTTTTATGCAACACACACACACACACACACACACACACACACACACACACTCTTTCTAGTTCATGCCCCAACATTGGCAGTTCCTAAAAAATGGAAGCTCCTTTGTTCACTCTTCTTCCCCAGTTCTGAGAACTGGGGGTGCACACTGGAGGCGGCCCAGTAAATAATAGTGATTGCTGTTGTCAAACATTGTTATCTTGGCCTTCCTGAGTGGCTTGTTCCTATTCTAATACACATTTCCTTAGAGTATTACACAAGCAGGGCTGGTCTGGGCAAGCCAGCTTGCACCTTTATGTCTTAAGCGTGTTTTCTCTGTCTGGAACAACCTTGCACCTTTATGTCTTAAGCGTGTTTTCTCTGTCTGGGACACAAAGAACCCTGATCTCCTGGAAGCTGTACATACTTCCTCAAGGAATAGAACTCACCCTTTCAAAAACTGAGAAGAAGGAGGAGGAGGAACCAGGGTTTCTTCTTGTGACAGCCTGAATGGTGATTTCCCACCAAGTTCTGTTGCATAGCTGCATGAAACTTTAGCTTTCTTCCAACCAACAGAAAGAATCTGAGCTATCATTCCTGAAGTTTTGCCAATGTAAAGAGTGGTTGTTTTTTTTTTTAGTATGTGCTCTAAGGAGCAGTGATTTCTTCCTTCTATAACAAACTGCTAACTTCACCGCAGTGAAGATAAAGGAAATCTTTTGGAGACACAGGCTATGCAGAAGGCTTCCATGTCTCCACCCCGGGACCTGGAAAGTGATTCTTAAATCAGAAGATTGTTCAAGAACACTCACAACCCAACACACCAATCTCTTCCTGCCATTCTCTTTCCCCTTTCTTTATTATTATGGAGAGGACTCAACTGCAACATGGACAGCCGTGCTCGAAGTGTGGCTTGAAATTTAGGTGTTCGGGATAGCAAAGACTGTTCTGAAAGTAATTTAAACAGTAACCACAACAAACCAGACCTCGTGTGTTGAGAATGCGAGCCTGGCATTAGGTGTTCTGGATTTGAGCCGGAGATCTTATTATCTAGGACTTCAAACTTTAAGGACTTCTCAATCTTCGTTTTTTTATCTGTGTAAGGAGATGGCATCAACACTTGTCTGCTTATTGTAAGGGTTACATGAGTTAATGGACGAAAGGCTGTTAATACCATTGGGTATTTGCTGTCATTGTTTTTTTACTTGTTTGTTTATATGGTTTTTGCTTTTCCAGACAGGGTTTTTCTGTGCAACAATTCTGGCTGTCCTGGAACTGCCTCTGTAGACCAGGCTGGCCTCGGACTCAGAGATCAGGCTGCCTTTGCCTTCTGAGTGTTCTCATTGGGTGATGAGTGGTTGTTCTGTCCACACTGCCATTGTCACTATTACCACATCTACAAAATATGGCCACTTAGATATTAGTTTAGAACCCAACAGGGCATGCAGTTGAATCTCTCAATAGGATGCTTCCTGGAGCAAGTTATGACTTGATTCTTGTGTATTTTTGGTGAAGGAAACTGGTGTGATCTGAATGTTAGCATCTCTCAAAGCTCACATACAATCCCAGCCCCAAAGGCAATAGTTTTGGGGAGTTGGGGCCTTTGAGGACGACTAGAGACCTTATGAATAGGTGGAAAACCGTCATCAGAAGAGGCACCAGGGGCTGGGATGATGACACTGGCGGCAAGCGTATAGCCAGGTAAGCATGAGGACACAAGTTCAAATCCCTAACACCTATGGAAAATATTGGGTGTGGTCCACACATGTCTATTACTTCAGTGCTGTGGGAGGTGGAGACAAGAACGTCCCTGGGGCTTGCTTCCTGCTAGCCTCATTCCATTGTCAGCGAGAGACCCTGTCTCAAGAGAATGAAGTGGTGAATGACGGAATGCGGCATCCAGCTCTTCCTTTGCCCTCCTCTGTGTGCCCACATGGTGAGAGCATGCTGTGTACGAAGCAGAAAGTTGGCTCTCACCAAACATGGACTCCATAGGAGCCTCAATCTTGGACATTTCAGCCTCCAGAACTCAAATTAAATGTTCTCTTTATAGGCCACTCCGTCTGCGGCATTTCTTACAGCAGCCACAATGGACTAAGATGGAGAAGAAGGACTCATGGCTGCCATTTGACTAAGTACTTGGAGGGTCCCAGCACGAGGCTCTGGATATACGTGTCTTCCAAAACTCACAGTTGGAAATACCAGCACTCAGTGTGATAGGAAGTAAATCATGAAAGGGAGCCATCATGAATGGCATCAGACTCAAGAGAAAATTCCACTCTCTGCCATTGGGTGACTCAAGAAAAGATGGCTGCTTATAACCCCCAAAGTCATGTCTGTATCATACTCCAGCCTTTGAGCACTTTGATCATGGCTTTTTTTTTTATTCTCCAGAACTGTGGGAAATTGATGTTTGCTATCAGTCTACAGTGTTTTGTTATAATACCGCCAATTGACTGGAATGCCTAGAAAGGAAGCAATTCCGTATTTTTCCTCCTTTTATCTTCTGTTGGGGTTTGTAAAACCCCTCCACTGATTCTCTTAAAAGTTTTCTAGAAGGTTGTGTTACCTGACGAGTCAAATGATCAAGAAACAACTCCTGACAATCCTCAAGAAGAATTGGAAAAAACCTCGAATGAAAAAAAATATAAACTAGAAATGGCGCTAATTTTAATTTTATATAAATTCTAAGACCAGAACAAAATATGGCTATAAAAACTTCCTCAAGGGGAGTCCAAAGCACATCAGCATCTCTGTGTTGCTCATTTCCCGCTGCAGGCTTGACTCAGGACAGGGTTTGGACACCCCTCGCTTGAGTCCCCCTTTGTCCCCTGACGCTTAGCTGTGGATTTTGACCTCGTCACATCTGCTCTGTGTGGAACCTTGCCATTTCCAGGTTGCCATGTGACGTAATTTTTATGGATGGTTCCATCAAGCATCGTATGGTGCCTGTTTTGGAAACATTCCAGGAAACCCAAACGTTTCTACTCATCCCTAAGGACCTCGGGAAGACTTACGAAAAAGCTCCTCACTGATTAATAACAAATTCTACGGCCCGTATCCACAACTGTTTGTGTTATGGATGAGGTAACCATGGAAAACACAATAAACAAAACAGAAATAGCCCTTGCTCCGTGGTGAACATGTGACCATGGACATGCTGCCGTGGGAGATTTTCTTTCCTTCAGCTTTTCTACGTGTGGTCTGCAAAATAGGAGCTCACCTGGGTGATTTCAGGCTGACGTGCGTGTGTGTGTGTGTGTGTGTGTGTGTGTGTGTGTGTGTGGTGTTTAATGAAGATTTTACTATCTAACAACGAGTACAAACAAAAAGTGATTTCTGGTGTCTATTGTGATTGTCTGATTCCTCTCTTGATGCATTTTCTGTAAGTGTGCTATTGCCAAGTACTTCCTATACCTCTATCAAGCAGCATTTTCCTTGTGTAGCTTCTCCCTCTCCTGTCTTCCTGGTGTTTGGAGGAGCAAGAATTTCCCTGTCTTCAGGCCACCACACACACACACACACACACACACACACACACACACACACACGCACACACGCACACACAAAAAAAACCACATCTTGAAGCAGAGACAGAGAGCTTTCTCAGTCACCAAAATTGCCTCTTTGGCTTATCCTTAGCTGAGCGAGGGACAAGTTCAGACCCTCTGAGTGGCAACTGACTTCTAAGACCTACGAGAACAGCACAGAAACCCTCAAGTCATTTGCTAATCCTGCCCAAAGAGTTAATGTTTAAGAGTTCGAAGACAGTCACAAATGACTGGCTCCATTGAAGCTCTGGTTTCTTGCTTAAGTCATCACTTCAATGAAAATACTTGCTAACATTTGGGTGCCGACAGGGTGACATTGGGTACTTCAGGCTCTGATTGAGGGCTCCTTGCCACAGTTGTATGAGGTACAGATTAATTCACAGATGAGAACACTGGGACCCACAGCTTATCAAAGTTTGAAGGGTCAGAGCCTGTTGACTGGATAGTCTCCATAGCGCCCCTTAGCATTGCAGGGCATTTGGCCTCAGCCTTAGTCTCTCACAGCGTCTTTAAACTCTGACATCTAACATTATCTTTACACGAAGACATGCAAATAGTCACGCGTATATGCCAACGAATGGGAAAAAAAACTGGACTCACAAGTTTACGACTTGGACCGTCCTGTCCTAAGTATACTGTGGATAAACACAGACACACACACACACACACCACAGACACACAGACACACACACAAACACACACACACTTCCTTTAATTATCTTGTGAAGAACAGTTGAATTTCATTTTCATATGTTATTGTCTTAGTAAGGTTCCTATTGCTATGATAAAATACCATGACCAAAACAAAGTGCGGAGAAAACGGATAATTCAAGTCACACTCTATCACTTAAGGAGGTCAGGCAGGAGCTGAAGCAAAGGCCATGAAGGAATGCCTCTTACTGCCTTGCTCCTCATAGTTTGAGCAGCCTGCTCCCTTACACCACCCAGCACCAAGTGCCTGCAGTGGCCCCACCACAGTGGGCTTGGTCCTCCCACTTCAATTGTCAACCAAGAAAATACCCCACAGGTTTGCTCATAAACTAATCTGGTGGGGGGTATTTTCCCAACTGAAGTTTCTTCCTCCCAATTAACTCTAGTTTGGGTCAAGTTGATAGAGCACACACACAATTTCTACTTAGTCATTTAAATACAAATATTTCAAATACAGTTTCTGTAAGTCTGTTTTAACACTTATTTTAATGTGTATGGAGTCTGCACAGTGAAACAGACCATCTTATCTCCCTTTTCTGTGTTATAGTTCATATGAGGAAATGAAGGCATCTATTTGTTAGGTCTCCAGGGTCATTAGATGACCTTTTACTAGCAGACCTCTGCTGTGGGTCTTGTACCCTGTAAAGATTTGTCACTTGTATTGGTTTAATAAAATGCTGATTGGCTAGTAGCCAGGCAGGAAGTATAGGTGGGGCGACCAGAACAGGAGAATTGTGGGAAGAGGAAAGGCTCAGTCTGCAGTCATCACCCAGATGCAAGGAAAACAAGATGAGAATGCCTTTCTGATAAAAGGTACCAAGCTACATGGCTAACACAGACAAGAATTATGGGTTAATGTAAGTTATAAGAGTTAATAAAAAGCCTGAGTGAATAGGCCAACAGTTCATAATTAATGTAGACCTCTGTGTGTTTCTTTGTGATTGAAGGACTGCAGGACCTGGTGGGACAGAAACCCCTATCAACAGAACACTGTGTTCTGCCCAGCACTCACTGCTCTAACACCGGGCTCACTTTGGGGGATGGTTTGGGGAGGAGATGCTATGTGGGTACACACCAAGAGTATGTTCCTGGAGGATATCTAGAATTTTTCTCTGACTGTATAAAAAAAAATATCATCCTATAGAAAACACTCATCTTCAAACCCCTGTTGTAGCTGCCAATCAATAATACTAAGCCTCATGCTGGCCCTGGGAAGGAGGAGATGCTTGCACTGCCCTTTCTATTTTTCAAAAGGGGAACAAAAGTCAAGCAGTGTACCACGTCTTTCTCGAGGGAGCACAGTGCTCAGGCAGGGCTGCTAGGGTTATTCAAGACTCCTGGCTTGGCACAGTGGGTCAGACCACACAGCTTTCCTGTGTTCCATGTGTCTTATAGGAACTACAGTGGAGAACAGCACAAGCCTTAACTGTTCTTGTGGCACTATTCAAGCCATCCGCTGTAGTTTCCCTGAAAGAACCTATTCTCCCTGCGATTGGTAACTTGCTGGGAAGATAATTAGATCTGCTGAAGGACAGCCACAAACGCGATTTCAGCAGAGATGCAGAGCAGGAGTTCTCAGCGTTCCTGAGGTATTTCCTTTTCAGCCTTTCCCGTTGCAAGGGAGGTAGCAGGTATATTTAAATGAAGTTGAGCCTGGTAAGTTAGCATATGGCAATAGAAACGCATTCCTTGTAATCTTAAAAAGTCCTAGTCTAATGGTTGTTTTTGATAAAAGAAGATATTTTAATTTAATAAGTAAAAGAAGAACCCTCGCAACCTTTTACTAGTGGGCACACACACACACACACACACACACACACACACCCATTCAGCAAAGAAAAAACAACCCAAACAAACAGTGTTTGATCCTTCTTTGCTTCAGGGCATTCCATCCTTCAAGGGACCAGGGAAAAACAGCCTCATAACTTTACCACCAAAACGTCCAAATTTATTGAAACACAACGTAATGTGTAAATTTAGCAGAAACACATTTTTTTTTTGCCCCTAAACAACCACCGTGGCCAAGAATGCCTGGTTTTGTTTTTATAATAAACTCCAAGAAAAATCTTGAATTCCACCCTTGCTTTGGGGCTTGCTTAGAGCAAAGGTTCCTGTCTAATTGTTCAGTCGGATCCCCCTGTTTAACCTGTGCTTTGGGCGTTTTATTTCATGTTTGTACTGGTTCCACACAATCGTACTTAAAAGAGATTGCACATCCTTTCTTCTTAGGCAAAGCAGAACAATGCAAGGCTAACAATGCCAACCCCTTCTCAGGCTTATCAATAAGTGAAGCATTCAGCCTAGGCAAACCCTGCTATTGTAAACAGTTAGAGATTGCTCATCTAGCTACATTCCCGAAGACCTGCCTCAATGGAGAGTCGGCTCTCTCTTCACAACCCTGTGCCCACTCCTCACAAGGCTTTTCAGATTTTAAGAAGCTGCTCTAGTGTTACTATGTTCCTTATGGGAAACAAGCTGAGTTTTAAAGAAGGAGAGAAAGAAGTAAGTCACATAAAGTTTCCACACAAATATCACATTTTTAACTTACTTTAATCATAATTAAGTTGCTTTAGTGACACAGCAAAAACCTTGTTCTAACATTAATACCTTAGCATTGTTTATTTATAACACGCACAATATGGTGATTACAGCTAACTAGTAGCTACTTCTATTACAATCCTCTTTAAATTGAAATTTACTGGCTGGTTTCGGCATTTATGCTTGTTTATCAATGAAAAGTACTTTGTAACGTTTTTATAACAACGAATGGAAAGCAGCCATATGTACATGTACAGCTTTAGCCCTCACCGGACATACCTTGTTTGAAGAAAGCAGTGACTTTTTTCCCCTAAGCTTTCCACCACAAAGAAGGGTTATTCTTTTTTCCTTAAGATTTTCTGCATCACAAATCCCATCCAAATTATTCTAAAGAAGAAGCAAGAGGAGGTCCAGGAACCTTTCTCTTCTTAGACGAGCAAAGCAAACATTCCCATCTACCTCTCAGCCCTTTGGGAGGCACATTTTGTCACACACACACACACACACACACACACACACACACACACACACGCCTCTCATACTGGGTTTAGTGCTGAATTAGGCGGTCCTCTTTCAAATTTCCACTCCCACTTGCTGTTTTGAGCGAAGGATTTCTAAATAGTCTTTTCTTACCCAAAGCACACATCCAGTAAGCGAATTCTACAATTAGATATTCGGAGACGCAGAAGTGGAGGAGTTAGATAGGAATTTTTATTTCTTTTTAAAATACATGTTTTTAAAACTATTCAAGTGGAGCAGTTGTTTTTTTTCTCCTCTCTCTCTCTCTCTCTCTCTCTCTCTCTCTCTCTCTCTCTCTCTTTCTCTCAGCACTAATGAATGTAGCTGAACTGAGTTGTTTGAAGACAGAAAACTGCAACCACCGCCAAGCTTATTCTACTGGCCTCTCCCTTTTGCATAGAGAACACACATTTTTCCTTGCTGTGGAAGCTACTGTTTGCTTTGCTTTGTTTCCATCTTTGCTGCTTAGGGCGAGCTCTGTGAAATAATTGCAGTGTAGGCTGCTGGTGACAGGACACACGATAATAATAGCGGGAACTCCGACTCATGTTTCACAGAACATAAAACCAAACCAAAACAAAAACCACCCCCCCCCAAAAGACCAAAACCCTCTTCTTGGACCAATCTCTTGAATATCTCATATCATTGAGGGAAACTGCCCAGTTTAGTTATTTGGACATTAGTGACATCAACTGAGCTAAAGGGATTTGGAGCCAAAACATACATAAGCATTTTAAAAAAAATAATCCAACCAAAAAGTAAAGTAAGAGCCACCCGGCAGTGTCCAAGGCTGCACTGTCTAGCAGTGTGGTGTGACATCCTTTTCTCCAGCTGGGCAGAGGGCAGCAAAGAACCATTCCTCCTCCTGCTGGGGAGGATGCACTCGCACAGCTGGAGAAGTGGACTTCCTCCCATTCCTGGCATGCCCCTGTCCTCATCTGCTGGCACTGGGTGGGGGCACTCTCTTCTCACGACTCCGGCTGTCATGCCAACTAGACTTCCTTTTTTCCTTCCCATTTGTGCCCTGAAATTATTTTTCAATCTTGTTTCTTCTCTCAACAAATGC
Source organism: Microtus ochrogaster (assembly GCF_000317375.1). Classification (NCBI taxonomy): domain Eukaryota; kingdom Metazoa; phylum Chordata; class Mammalia; order Rodentia; family Cricetidae; genus Microtus; species Microtus ochrogaster. Next base: position 37,792,113 of record NC_022029.1, read on the forward strand.
TGGTGGCAGCAGGATAGCAGGAGATGCTTCCCTTCGGAAGGTGGGCGGTCCTGCTGCTCCTGATCGGGTGGCTTCATCTGAAGCATGACTGAATGGAGCTAATAAAAAGCTAGAGTGCAGATTCTATGGCACTTTTCCCTGGGAGTGATGCTTATCATTTGCACGTAACACGTTCCTTGGTACTTAGCAGTGTAAAGACGTATATAGCATGTAACATGTTTTTGATATTTAGAAGACTTTAAGGGCCAGTAATGTCAGCTTCAGTTTACAGATAAGGGACCTCAGCCTCAGAAAGTGTGAGCAGTTTCCCCAAGGTCATTCACGTAGTGGGACAAGATCTCGTATTTATTATTTAAGGCTTCCTTCCTCTCAGTCAATGAGACTGTTTTCATGCTTACAACTGCCCTTTTCACTACTTTTAAATTTAAATCCTTATGGTGAATAAAGGACAAGTAAAACCTAAATGTGTGAGAAAATATGTGGAGAGCTTCTCAGAGATAAAGGAAATTGAAAAATCATTATGTGTGGATTGAGAGAATTTTAAGAAATAGAAGCGATGGTTACCCAGTGTTCCAGATGTGAATGGTGTTACCAAATTGTGACCGAAAATGACAAAAATTTTGTAATAACAAAATTTATGTAATATAGCTTTACTGAATTAAAAATAGCAAAAGGGAGTAATTCCTTTAAAGAGTAATGAAACGTTATTTGATTTTAATAATATTGACCAAAAAAAAATAGAAATCTAGCCTTCATGGCAGACATGTGGCCTTGTCATGCTGCTGATGGCAGGTCAAGGTGGCTACTCTGGACAGAAATCCAAAAGCACACGGTTGAATACATGCACCCTACTGCTCACCATGCACTCTGGTGCATGGTGCGGTGCTCTCAGGAACTCATGGAGAACTCAGGAAGCAAGCGTGAGATGCACAGGGTGAGAGACGAACACCGCAGGACAAGGCCTAGAGCTCGCCTTGCACCTCCGTCCCCACAGTCTTCCCTGCGGGACTTTTTGTGGCTCCCACGTTCATTTTCTTCCTGGCTTGTGCAAATATGGGCTAAGTGAGGCCAGTCCTAGCTGTCCTGTTTAAAGTGCCACCCCACCCACTCTGAACATTTCCATTTCCTCTCCTCTGATTTATTTTTCTCTTACAGTATTTATCGACTTCAATCATATTTCCACTTGGTTTTGTTTGTGATGGATATAGGATAAATATAGACCCGGAATGAAAGAGGCTTTATCTGTTTTATCTACAGACGCATTCTTGGCTCTTGAATCCAACGCATCCTAGGCACACAGCAAACATGAGCTAAATGCATGATTGGAAAAAGAAATGGTGACTTAGAGTGAGGAGGGTGAAGTATCAGGATCCGTGGAATAAATATCATCCAAGAAAAGTCTAGAGCCTCATGTAAGCCGGCAGCGCTGGGAATGGAGTCCACTCCCCATTCCTGGACATCTGCAACAGCAGCAATGCTTACAACTAAATCAGCTAACTCGCTGACTATGAGGAAATTCTCACTTAGTTTTCAGAGCCACAGTATCACAGGGTCCTGGTGAAGAGCCTTGGGGTTGCTCCTTGCTTGGCATAGGGTAAAATATATAATTGAGGACAAAATTGTGGGGTTGGAGGGGGTGTAGTTCAGTCAGTAGAGAGCCTGTCTGGTGTGCGTTAAGCCCCAGGGTCCATGCTCAGCACTGCCCGAAATGGCTGTGGTGGAGCAGGTCTGTAGCACCAGCATCAGCATGGGGGGAGGAGGTAGGAGGACCAGAAACTCAAGGACATCTCAGCTATGTAGTGAGTTCAAGGCCAGCCTGGGCTACAGCAGGCTCTTCTGGATGGATAGAAAAGGGGCAGAGAGTAAAACTGGGCTGTACGGTTTCCGCAAGGAAAGTACTGCTTGTCAGTCACCCCTGGTTGCTTGAAAGCACATGCTCTTTCGCAAATCTCTTGACACACGCTAAAGCTTGGTGTCCTAGACTTATCTTGTACCCAGCACAAAAACTCCAATCTCTCCTTAGACTGTTCCCTGTTGAAACTTTTTATTATTGTCATAAGCAGTGAGCTTGATGGTTCTTGAAAATACTGTCTCATTTTCCCGTTTTTGCTCCATAGCATATGAGGCGATCTTCACACTGCACAGCCGTTCTTTTATGCGACTTTGAAAAATGCAGGCTGGCAGTTAAGAGTCTATGTAATGAGGCAGCCTTTTCCGACACTCCTGATATGTGTGCAGGTAAAAAACACAAGAGTTTTACGAAGAAATGCCTTCATAAAACAAACGCACTGAAATATCTCGGGTTTTATCGTGTTTGATGCTACATCAATTTTTCATAGAAATACAATTTGCCTTGAACTCTTCTGTAACAGCTCTGATGCTCTCCCTGTGCAGCTGGAACTCACTACTGGAATCAGATGCTAGTTCCGTGTCCCAGAGGCTGCTGAGCAGCGCCGAGCACACACCTTTGCGGCATCGAGGAAAGTGGAAAATCCACCAGTCCAATTAGCCTTCGTTAAATTTATATCTCCACGGTTGTCAGAAGCAAAGAGGTTATTATGAGAAGAATTTACCTTTCCAAGAACAGGAGCCAAGTGAAGAACAGGGCAACTTGTGGGTTTGGGAACAGATGGGCAGAGAATTTTGCCAAGCAATGTAAAGCTAAAAGAAAGAGGGTGAGAGCATGGCAAAGGAAAAATTAATTACATACTAACCACGAGCCACTAATTGTGAGTAAAAGGTAAATTCAGTGAAGGAAAGGAGATGGTTGGGCATTTGAATGCATCTTCTTCTTCAGGTCATTAAAGCCAACTGCAAAAAAAAAAAAAAAAAGGAAGGTCAAAAGATTACTATTCTCAAATGCTGCCCAGAAGCCAGTGAGTTGGACCCACTGTAAATACTGGACAATACTCACAATAATCTAGGATAAACAGACAAAAAAATAAATCCAGATAAGTCACCGTGACTGTCATAGCATATAAAAGAGGTTAAAAGACCTAGTTAGTGACCGACGACAGGAATTGGAGAGTTGCCTGTGCATCCTAGCAATGCATGGCACTGCTGACCTGGCAGGCTTGCAAGCACAAAAGCACCTTGTGCATAACCAGGGTTCACAATGGGGAGCAGGAGATTATAGGCCTATGGCTTGCCATTATGCCCAGTGAGCAGTCAAATCGAAAATAAAAGACGGGTTCGCAGAGCGTGGTTAACTGGAGCTCTGCTGACATAGGCTGTGTTCTACTCTGCGGTGTGGTTTCTCTCTGTAGGCCTTGGGCCAGCTGGAAAGTCTCTGCTATATAGTGACCCCTTCTGCTATGGGGACAGCATATACCAGAGAAGATCTTCTCATAGCGATGATAATGCTATAAGAGGGCAATACGAAGAAGGTTAGGGTTCTTAGAACGGGTCTGATGGGTCTGACCCATTCTTTCAGCTAAAATTCCATCATGAGGACAAAGTCAAGGGCCTTGTACTAGTTGCCCATGAAGAGGAAATGGCAAAGGCTAGGGCCGCAGCTCGGTGTTTGAAAATTTAACTAGTTTGTTCTAGGTTCTGAGTTCTAGTCCAGCACTGGCAGAGGAGGAGGGAGAGGGAGGACAGACTTTGGCAAAAGAGTGAATGAATGTTGAAGAGAGGAGGGAAGAATCGGGATCAGTAATTCAACTGGCATGCCATTCATTCACTGTTAACCTTTCTTTGTCCTTATGCTTATCATATATCTCACCAACAGCATTCAGTTAGATTTTTAATTTTCCTAGGTTGTTTCTGCATTTAAAAAAAATTTGATCCATTTATATTTATTGTGATCACTGCCACGGTTGGGGTTATTTATGTACCTCATGTATATCTTTCGTTAACTTTCTGTCTTTGCTGATTTGCATTTTCTGTCCTCTGTTAGATTGATGACACTTTTATGTTCCTCACTTCCTCACCATTGTTTTGGAATTGCATGTTATGTCACAGAAATGCAAGGATTTCCCTCTAAATTTGTGTCTGAAGATGTCATTTTTTTTTTTGGTCCAATTTACATCTTATTTTTACTTTCCTTTCTGGCCTTCTGAGACTCTCAGGCCTCTTTACTTCTGTCCTCTCTGTCCTATCATTCTGTTGACAATTTTAGTGCCACTCTTTTACAACGCAAAATGAGACTGCTTTAATTCACTCTTTAAAGGGTTATGCACATCTTTAATTTTAATATTTGGGAAAAAGAGGCAGGCAGATTTCTGTGAGTTTGAGGACAGCCAGGGATACATAGTGAGACCCTGTCAAAATAGGACCTGTGTAGCAGAGAAGCCAGGGAGAACCCTGCTAACTGGAACACTTAACACTTAACACTTAACAGTCTGAGTAATTAGAGCAGTTGGCAGTGCATACCTAACCGAGGCACAGAGAACACCACATTCTCTTGGTCACATCTTGCCCCAATCTTGCCCCAAATTGATAAATGGTTTCAATTCTGAGTAAATAGCCGAAAAATGTTCAGATTTCCTGGTGGATACCTCTCGAAACTACCAAAGTCACGGAAGGTTAGGACTGATTAGAGAAACGGAGGCACTATGGCCTCTAAGCACAACACAATGCTAAATTCAACCCCAGTGCAGAAAAATGAGGAACAGCGGCAACGAGAAAACAGTGAGATGTAAATGAAGTGTACGGATTAGAGATGGTCGTGCACCAAGGGTAACTTTCCAGTTTGATAATGTTGCAGCCACAGGACATGGTGATATTTGAGGGAGCCAGAGAAATAGCAAAAATTTCTCTGAACTATGTTTATAAGATTTTTTTCCACATAAATCTGAAATTATTTCAATATGAAAACATATATTAAAAAGATGATGTCATGAATGGAAAATTGGAGGAGAAGTAGAAAATAACTAAGAAATAGCATTCGGTTTGTTTTAGGAGATCTGTATTCATGACTTTTGGCTCGTGAACGCTCAGCTTCATTATTTACAGAAGGAAAAAATAATTTGCCCTTTTGAGTGTCAGATGGGATAAAGTTGGCTAAGAAAGGACCCCATTCATCAGGAAGGCTGTGCAAATGATTATTGCTAACTACAATTTCCTGTGCCTTTTTATTGGAGATGATCAGAGGTTCCAGAAGTTCTATCTTTTCCTCAGCATTTCCTGCTATGGTGGAGATGAAGTTCATGGTAAATCCTAAGGTTTTCTAATGGTACCCACTTTCTTGGCTTGTAAGTCTACATGGATGAGAAGCAATGGGAGCTGCATTCTTGTGGGAGCGAGGGTGTGAATGTGCCTGGAGGTAAACAAATCCCCTGTCACTTGCACAAATGAGGGCCTCCAAGTGCTTTTTAAACGGCACAAAAGAGGGCCCAGGTCTCTCAATAGAAGGGGTTCAACGAAGCCCACACTCAGCCCAGTCACACATATCAACATATTTCTTATAATGTTTCAGTGTTAATGTTAACAAGGAAAAAAAAAGGCTACTCTTTGGGAAGAAGTGTACAATAGGTGACATCTGTGTCTGGGTGAAGGCGGCCAGAGGGCGGCAGTGACACCGTGGAGACTCAGAATTCCCATCGGAGTACAATGAATAGGATTTCTGTTTGGAGGGCAAAGCCCCAGAGGAGACGTGACTGAAATTGCAACACAAGCCAAGAAGAGGCTACAAAGAAAAGCGCAATAGGCTTAGCAACATTAGCATTAGAAACTGCAATGTGTTCCAGAAAGAAAAAGAAGTCTGCACATGCACCATAGAGAAATCAATAGGCAGATGATCAAATTAGAGAACATGCTTGTGATAACT
>NC_022029.1:37798062-37806047 GCF_000317375.1 Microtus ochrogaster
CACAAAATAAGTGGATAATAAACATGTGGAGAAAAAGCATTTAATCATATGAGAACATTAAAGAAATACAAATTTTTTTTTTCGAGACAGGGTTTCTCTGTGGTTTTGGAGCCTGTCCTGGGACTAGCTCTTGTAGACCAGGCTGGTCTTGAACTCCAGGCTTGCCTCTCTGCCTCCCGAGTGCTGGGATTAAAGGCGTGCGCCACCACCGCCCGACAAAAAATACAAATTTAAAATGATATTGAAATGCCATTTCTAGCCTGCCTCTCTGGTACTGATATTTTTAAGGAAAACTTTCAATACACGGAAGGTGAAGATTAGTATCCCTGGCTATGTGTACTTGCAGCAGACGGTGAAATTACTGCATCTTCCCTCAAAGTGACTGGGAGGCAAGCATTATGGAGACCACCACCAACAACCACCAAAACCACCACCTCCAACCACTACCACCAACCACAAAATAACACGAACCCAAAAGGCCAAAACCAGTTTTTAATCTCTGACCCTTTGACTGCTTTGTGTTGTGGCAGAACACCTCAGACTGCATAATCTATAATCTAAAGGAATTTCTCCCAGGTCCAGAGGTTGGGGGAGGGAGGAAATAGCAAGGTGGTGGCCACTAACCAGGGTCCTCATGGGCTGTCTTCCTACAGTGTAAGGCAGCAGGATGAGAGAGGGCATGAGAAAGCAAGAGACCAGATGAACAGCCTCGAGTCTGTGGTCTTTTATTTTATTTCATTTCATTTTTTTTTACTGAGACAGGGCCTTACTTGTGTTGCTCAAACTCCTAAGTTCAAGGGATTCTCCTGCCTCCACTTTTGGAGTAACTAAGGTTGCATGTTCAAGCCCTGCTCAGTTGACATGAACCCACGCTAGCTCCCCTGTGGTCTAATCACGTCACAAAAGTTTCCCCCCTGAGCCCCGTTTCACTGGGGATTTAACTTCCAACACGTGGTTTTCGCGGGACACATTCCAACCATCACAGCCCTAGCATACATGTGTAGAGTTCCTGGGCTGGAGGTCTCCTGGCTCAAGAGAACTGTGACCCTGGAGACCCTAAGGTTAGGGCAAGGGTGCATTTTCTCTCACTTGCCATGGGGTGACGACTGCCATCCTCCTAGGTGCCTTGCACCAAGGTGCTTTGCTGTGTGCCATAGCCCTGGTCATGACTGACAAGGCTGCAGAATGAAAATCACCAGTTTCAACAGTCCAAGTGCAACCACAACTCTTTGGAGCATCTTTGGCTTGTTCTCTCTCTCACCTCAGCAGTCTGCATTGTGGCTTCAATTTACATTCAGAAGCCAGGTACCGTACTAGGCGCATTTCCTGTATAAATTCATTTAATCCTCAAGCAACGCCCCAAAGTGCCAACAATATTACACATGAGAAAACGCGAAGTGATATACTAATGACAACAGCTAGGAAGACAAAGTTATAGTTTTCCCTGAGCTGCCGAGGACACTCTAGGCCACAGGCACCGTCCCAGGACAGATAACAATAAAATAAAGGACAATAAAAAGAAGATGTCACCCAAGGTCTCTCTTGATTAAATGATGCTAATAAATGGTGTTATCCAGAGCAATGTTTGAGTTCGCTGCATAAATTCTCATTCGAGTAAAGACATGCTAACCGGGTACAAAAATAAAACATTGTTCTCTCTCTCTCTCCTCTCCTTCCAACTTCCCTCCTTTCTTAACCCCCTCATGTTTTTTGCTTGTTTACGTTTTGAGATAGGGTTTCACCACATAGCTCAGGCTGGTTTCAGATTCTCCACAATGTTCTTCCCTCAGCCTCCCGAATGCTGGGATTACAGATGAGAGCCATCAGTCTCTTCCCCTTCCCACCGATCTCTCATTAAGAACAACAGGCTAATTGAGATAAGATACTTTGCTAGCTGAGAAGCATGGGCGAAGGTCCAACTTGGGGTCGGCTTGCCTTTCCTATTTTCCAAGTGCAAAATATCTTATTTTGTGTTTATTAGTGTTTTACCTGCATATACATTCATTCTTGTACCAAGGAGGTCAAAAGAGGAGGTCAGTTTTCCAGGAACCGGAGTTACAGTCAGTTATGAGGTGTCATATGGATGCTGGGAATTGAACCCAGGCCCTCTGCAAGCGCTAGTGCTCCTAACCACTGAGCTATCTCTCCAGCACCTCTAAGTACAAATATTAATGTCAGCCTAAGAGCCAGTTTTCAGCCATGAGAGTTCTTTTGGAGCTTGATCCACTCTTCTGCCCTGCTCGTAAACCAAAGAAGCTTCAGTCAACTTGTTGGCATGAAAAACTGTTTTGCTTTCATATATTTTGTGATGTATTGGTGTTCCAAAAAGAGTTAGCATAAGAGATTAATTACAAAGTACTTGAACTAAACGAACCCTAATTATGATGAGAGCTGATTATAACCACTTCATTAGTAGATGAACAAGAAAGCGGGCACTGTGAGCAGATCAAGATGCTCGTGGCCACAGGGCAGGCGGTGAAGAGGATGCACACTTCCTGGAAACCCCAAAGTTAGTGGTCAGTGTCCAGCTTGAGGGTGTTGTCGCCATGCCATACCAATCTCATGGAGTCCAGGAACTGGGAGCACATTCTCTCCATAGGCTTAACTTTGAGAGGTTTCTCGAAATTCAGACGAAGACATCACTGGACTCAGTGAGTTTCAGGATATGTATTCAGCGTTTGCTTACTGACAGCCTTTCACCTTCAAAGATACTTCAGTCTGTTCCTTAATCTTCCCTGAGTGTCTTGCCCCAGCCTTCTTGTTCCCTCAAATAAACATGCTTAAGGACACAGGATGGAAGAGGAAGGCAGGAGTTAGACCATTAGGGAGGATCTGTCTTGTTTCTGAACATGTCATAATTTCCCTTAATTATTTTTATCATCACCTCAGTAATTCTCCTGTGGAGTGAATGTTTTTGCTTTTGTTTTGACTACCCTCAAATGTGTGTATTGGAGCCCTAAGGCCCATGTGATGGCGTTCGAAGATGAGCACTGGGGGAGGCAATTATGTTTAGATGAAGTTATAAGGGGTGGGGAGGAGTTCCCATCACGGGATTAGTGTCCGCACATAGTAGATCTTCTCTCTCTCTCTCTCTCTCTCTCTCTCTCTCTCTCTCTCTCTCTCTCTCTCTCTCTCTCTCTCTCTCTCTCTCTCTCTCTCTCTCTCTCTCCCTGTCCGTCTCCCTCTCTCCAATGTGTGAATACAGAGAGAAAGGACCTTTCACCTAGTTTGTAGGCACTTTGACCTTGTTTTTTCCCCTGCTTTCAGAGCCTTAAGAAATAAATTCCTGTTACTTAAGCACCCAACTCATGGTCTTTGTTATAGCATCCTTAGCTTACTGATACACTCTGCAGACACCTCAGAGCAAATATTCTGTGTCCATCATTGGAGTCCATCCGCACAGATCAGCAGGACAGGATCAGAGCACTGGGACCTGTCTTGCTTCCATTTCACTATTTTTTATTAAAAGAAATGCCTGGTAGGTGGAGGCAGGGATTGGTGTTGTGGGTTTGGGATCAAACTCAGGGACATATGCATCTAGTGGGGCATTTTCAAATGGAGCTACTACCATTAAATCCATCCCTCTGCAGCATGCAGCTCACTCAAAGGCTCTCAGATACGGAGCAGCACATCTATCACCACAATTGGGTCTAGAACATTTCATCCCTCCAGAAAGAATCCAACCTCCCTTATCCATCTTTCACTTCTGTATAACTACCAGCCCATAGCCATCCCGATCAACTTCTTCTCCATAAATTAGTCAGTTCTAGCGTTTCACAGCAACACAGTCAGACACTACAAGGCCTTTGTGGTCATCTTCTTTTGGTTAGCAAGGTGTCCTTATGGTTCATCTGTACTGTAGCATGGTCTAGTCCTTTATTTCTTTCCATAGCTAAAAAATATTCCATTGCCACAAATTTTTTTTATCTGGATATGTGCAGAAATTTCTGATTTATGTCTTTGTTTCCAGGCTTGTCCTTCCAGTTTGTTCTTCTCCATGAATCCAATCTCCTGGATGAGGTTTATCGGTGCTTGGGTGTCTCATCTGGCCTGCCACGTCTTTCTGCCATCCTGTTGTGCCTCTGGCAGAGTTGGGGGACTGCTGGCTCTGCTTGCTTGTTCCGGATGGCACGGCATCTTCCTATCTGACTAGAACATTCTTCATGTCCTTCTCTATTCTCCCTACTCACTCTTTTGTGACTAATAGACCCCAAAACACTCCTGCTAGGGCACAAGACGCTTGCTGTAATAATGGAGTCTTCATGAACTCCGTAAATCCCAAAGTTAAGTTTTATCCCCATTTAACTTCAGGCCTCATATGGAGCTTGGAATAAAAGTCAAATAGATGCCCTGATTCAGGGGAGGAGCTTGGTCCTGCCTCACCTTGGTATGCCAGACTTTGTTGACTCCCCAAGGGAGGCCTTACCCCCTTTGAGGAGTGGATGGGTGGGCAGGAGGTACGGGAGACAGTAGAAGGGGAGGGAGGGGAAACTGGGGTTGGTGTGTAAAATGAAAAAGAATTCTTTAAATGAAAAAAGAAACCGCTCTTTCTTTAATCCCCCCAAAGTTAGATAGATGGTCAGATATAGACAAAGTCTAATATTTTTAGATACTTCTGATAGCCTACAAAATAATAAATAATTTGAAGAACTTCTTCTCAGTACTTATGTGAAAAGTACTTTATGGGTTACTAAACACCAAGCTTATCTAGGATAAACAAAACAAACAAACATAAAACCAAACTACCATAAAAGCACAGCTATTTTATTGCCTTGCTTAATTTACTGACCAAAAATTCATTGATTACACTATTTTACTTTTATTTCAATAACTCAAATATCCCAGTAAATAACTGGCTTAAAGGAAAAAAAATTCTTTTGAATTTCAGCAGACAAAGCTCCTTCCACTCAGACTCTCTGAATTCTGATCATGTGATCCTTGGAAACAAGGCACAGCAAATAGGTTCTGGTGCCAATGGAATACTTCGCTGCATATAAAACCTAAGGTGCCAAAACAGAGTTTGTCCTTAAAAAAGTCGGAGCTGGGCCTGTTGACCAGTGTCATTAGCTCATTCTGACAGTGAAGCTAGTCCCATGGTTTGTGCTTAATGTCATTTGAGAAATTAAAAAAAAAAAACTTGCTTCTTCTTCATAGTTCAGACTCTCTTTAACATCTAGCAGTAGTACTGGAACGCCCTTTGGGAACTCTGAGTCGATGACTGGATTGTAAATGCTTATGGCTTTGACCAACAGGCTCATGGGATATGTGAGATTCAGTCAGATCCCATCTTCTATTCGTGGAAGCACAGAAGAAGAAGTCTAAGTAAAGGGGAAGTCTCGAATACCAGGATTTAGCGAAATTTCATGAAACCTATCCAAGTATTCTTCCTCTTTTTCTCCCCTGCCTATTCCCAACCCACTTTGAGATAAGGCCTTACATGTAGTCTCGTTTGGACTCAAATATGTGACCATCCTCTTACTTCAGCCTCCTGAGTGCTGGGTTTACTGGTGTGCACCACTGTACTGCCTACTTGTTTCAGGATCTTATCATGTAGTCTAGTTTGCCCTCAACTCCTACCTCAGCCTCCTGAGTGCTGAGGTTACAGATACAGGACACCACACGTGTCTTTCTCTCGTTTCCGTTTCCTGGGAAATTAGTTCAAGTAGCTAGTTAGACCTTAGAGTTTGAGTTCTGATGAATAAATTACTACATATTTCAACATTGCTCTCGTGGGGGAATGTGACCTTTGACCCTGACCTGAGAGCTCTGTGGAGCAGCTAAGATGATGACAAAGTGCACCTGACTAGGCAGGACGTGAGCCCCAACTTCAGTCTCCCCAGCAGCACACAGCTTCAGAGGTGTCTGGTCAGCCTTCTTGGCCTTCCTGTGGATGTTGTTATTCTCTAGAACTTCCTAGAAGTCTCACCCCCTGCAGTCACATTTGAACAACTGCCAAAAACTGAGACTACCCTCGGCTCTCTCAAACGCTTCCTTTGGGCAAGCCTGTGGAGAGTGAAGGCTCGCAGGCAGAGAAGAGATAACGAGTTTCTGTGAGGAACTTTGTTTTCAGAGCCTTAACCAAGAGGGAACTTGCTTGTTGCCAAATGATTTCTGCCCGGCTGTGAGCCATTAGGCTACTACAAAATTCTAGTCTCTGTCAAAATCACTGTAGCATTCAACTTCTGAAAATTGTTTCCTACGTACCTTAGCACAAACAAAGACTGTTTGAGGAAATAATTCCAGTGATGACATAGAACTTATTCTCATCTATAAAGCTATGCTAGGTTAAGAAGCCCATAGTCAGGGAGCTGGGCCATCTATAAACGTCTTTCAGACTTGTGGCCGATGTTTAAATGTGAAGGCATGGGATGAGCTGTTGAGAAGTCAGAGAGGGAAACGAACATAAGGAGAAGGGATGATAACGCTGAGCAGAACACATTGTGTCTGGGGACTCGGACCTTGCAGCTCCTGCCCTGCCGACTTAGATGAGATTTGTAATCATCTTGGCTTCTCCACTGAGCCCACAGAGGGGCCATGACCTAGGAGCAAAGGCCACTTTCCAAAAATTAAGAAAACCACCAGAAGATTAATGACCAGGCTTACACAGATGACCCCTTTAAAACCTAATCAAGCCATCAAGAGATCGGTGATCCATCCGTGATTTTTGCTTGAGTAAAATGTAATACCCCTCAGAAGAAAATAATGAAGTCCAGAGTTCTTCAGTGTGTCATCCGTGGTATTTCCATGTCATTGCACAGTTTTTACAGATGTAGACATGATTGACATAGGAAAATGTCATCCATAGATAAGAGTGGGGCAGCATGTCCAGGAGCGGCAGACTGAGTGACAACTCAATTTTGGAATTAGAAGACAAGGACCATAAGATAACTTTAAAAGATGCTAAAACATCTACAGAGCGTGCAGACAGATAACGACAATGTGAAAACTGTAATTCAAAGACCAGGACCAACAGAGGTTCCGGAGATGAGAGAATAATATCTAAAAAAGCAAATCCACTGAACAGGATCGGCATGTGCTGGACATGGCAGGTTTATCAGTTCGGGGACGGGGGCTGTCAACAGTAATTGTTGTAGCTGCAGTTGAGAGAACAGACAGGAATATTAGTGAAGACAACATTAGTGACCCCTGGGATAATATCAAATGACCAGCATGCATAAAAGTAGAGTCTTATACAAAAAAAAAAAAAAAGGAAAAGTGGTTAAAATATTCCACTTAAAGAAAAATCAAGAAAACAAAATTTCTCAAGCCATAGTCCCAGGATTCCTCGGTGGAATAGATATAAAGAAAAATACATTTAGAAATGTAAGGTCAAGCTGCTTAAAATTCATGCTGAGGGGAAAAATGGGCACCATCAGTGTAGGAAAACTATGATAAAAATTAACCTTGCCTTATCATCAGAGACACTGGACACAAGCAGACCCATAGTGAACGTCATGAAATACAGAGTATCTAGGGTAAACTAAGGGAAAGTGAAAATGAACCCTGATGAGCAACTGAGAAAATACGTCCCAGCAGACAGGATGCTCAGGAGAGTTCCTCTGACTAAGGTGGAGTGATGCAGCATTGTCTCCTTTCCGTTTTTCTAATTTGTATGTCTGTGGGCATGCACATGGGAGTACAGGTGCCTGCAGGTGCTGCAAAAGAAAGCCAGATCCCCTGGACCTGGAGTTTGGCTGATTGGGATCTGCCTGGATGTGTGTGCTAGGATCCAAGCTCAGGTCCCTTAGAGAAGCAATGAGCAGGCGCTTAGCCACTGAGTCATCTCTTCTGGCCAGAGACGCGAACCTTACTTTAAAAGTGTCTCTTAGATAGAACATCCTCATTGTCTCAGTGTGTGGGTGTACCCTTCGCGGTCCTGAGTTCCTTGCTCATGCTCCCCCTCCTTCTGCTTCTGATTTGGACCTTGAGATTTCTGTCCGGTCCTCCAATGTGGGTCTCTGTCTCCTTTCATCGCCTGATGAAGG
>NC_022029.1:37810747-37811934 GCF_000317375.1 Microtus ochrogaster
AAAAAAAAAGAAATAAAAAAAGAAATTTCCATAGTGAATAAATAAAGCATATTAACAAAGACTAGAGGTCTTTTAATGCAAACACTCTGACTGTGATTTTTTCCACTGGCTCTGTGCAATATCACAATCAGTGGAACTGCCTGAGGAGATTTTGCATTATAACCCCACGACAATCTGCAGTTGCAGCAATAAAGGATGCCGTTTAAAACTTTCCATCAGATTTATTCAAACAATGAACTAAACCAAGTCAACATATCAAAAAGCCTCTCCACAATGCAAATTCCAAGTAGAAAGTCTCCCTTGTGAATTTGATTTAAAATAACAATGGCAACAACCTTTAAGGACTAAATATTACCATTATTCAAGCTTTTACAGATAAGGGGGAATTGTTTCTAACATTTGGAGACGTGTGTTTGTCATGTTGTGTATCTGGAATCATTACACGGATTTTACAATTGGTAGATGCTGTCTTCAGCCTCTCACGATGGTAGCCCAGGATGTTAGACCGGGATTGTAAATATTTAAGAGTATAATGTTCAGGTTATAGGATAGAGGTACACAACTAACTTTACAAGCAGAACTAAGCTGGAGTTTGGTGTGTTCCTGATAAAAGCCCACAACACTTGTTTGGTTTTAGTTTTCTTGTCTATGTAAGGAAGGATTCAAGTGATGGCATCTCTAGGAGCTTTCTGTTATTACATCCTATGATTATATCAATTATATCTGTTCTAGAGTCTTCACTAACTTTATTTGAAAATAATATCATTTACAAAGTATAGCAAAAACAAAACGAATACGCATCTCCATATGCCTTTGACCTGGGTTCACTTTGTTGACATTTATCCCATTTTCTTTGCTGCTTGTTTTGTCTTTAAACAAGAGAGGCTACGCTAACCTACATATAGAACACATTTCCTCATCCCTTTGATGGGAAGTCACACACACTGGGCTTCTTTATCTCCAAATCCTTCCGGGTGCATTTCACGAGAACAGGTGTATTCTGGGGCCAACAAGATGGTTTGGCAGGGAAAGATGACTTCCGGAAACTTGATTTGACTCTGTAAGACCCGGAGAGCAGAAGGAGAGAACGGAGTCCTTCATGTTGTTCTCTTCTCCACTTGCACACATGTGTGGCGTGTATGAGCGCACACACAATGAACAAACAAAAACAAATAAATAAATAGAAT
>NC_022029.1:37812128-37815199 GCF_000317375.1 Microtus ochrogaster
AAAAAAAAAAAAAAAAAGAAAGAAAACTAGAGACATATTCTTACCTAATCACAGGACAGTCATCAGTGTTGTGAGTTTATGTAAGAATAAAATGTTAATCTAATCGACAGTCCACACCCAGTGCTTTCTGGACTGTTGGCTCTCCAGTGCAGGACCCACCCGGGGGTCATGGATGGCGGGGGGTTGTGATGTGGCTTCATCTTTTGTGTTTCTGATATTTTTGTTCTATCGACATTACCAAAAGATCCTCCTTAATGGCCTTGAGTAGGAAATTCCTTAGTTGGCAGAGCACGGAGGGGACAGGTGTGTGCTGCCACGTGCAGCTCCCAAGTCCATTTTTGAACTTAATCCTGCTGTGCTAGATAATCAGACATGCTAAGCATCTCTGTTTCATTCTCTGATGCATTTTTGCACCATTCTGTTCAATGGGCTCTGATATCTGTGCTCTAACAAATGAAGGAATTAAATGACAGCTTCATTGTCAATGGGCCAAGCTTTTGTTTGTTGGCTTGCTTTATACTGTTTGCTACCAGCCATGTCTACACTTCTGTCCTTACAGGAAAGGAATTCTCTAAAAGAAAATTGTTTATATTAGTTTTATTTTATATCTATGAGGTTTTTTTTTTTTGCTGTATGTATCTATGTATGTACACTGTGTGCCTGGTGCCCTCAGAATTCAGACAAGTACATTGGACCCCCTGAACTGGAGTTAAAGAGTAGTTATGAGCTACCATTTGGATGCTGGAATCTGAACCTAGGTCCTCTGCAAGAGCAGCAACTGCTCTTAATCATTGAGTCATCTCTCCAGGAATGAATTCTGTGGTCACATATTATAAACTTCGTGGCTCATTCTGCTCCATTATAACAATGTAATTGAATTTCGGAAGGGACTGAAGCCAGCTCCACAAGAAGTCCTTCATGCAGGCCTGCCCAGGGAGCCCAGGAAAACCCTGCACTAATCTGCAGTCACCTACATTGAACTCAAAGCCACACTCCTTGGGAGCAGCCAATACGTCTGTCCAGCTGCTGCCCCCTGCATAGGTTTGCTCCACCACTCTACAGACGGGGCTACTTCACACTGGCCAGTCTCTTCCTAAACCGTCAAAATCGCCCCCTACACAGCATCCATTGCTATCTCTTGAGTTAACAATGCTCATGCTTTCCTTGGGGGGTTGAGAAAGCAATTCCAGAAGAAGCTAGCTCATCTTTCTACAAAAACAAACAGACAGATTCTGCAAACTATCCGCATGTGGAGCGACATCATCTTTCTTTTCTGTTTTAGAATTGACATCTGCTCCCTGCCCTGTCTACTCACAGAGTTAAACATTTCAGTCTTGGCACTGTCTCCTTCGGCGTTGTCAATGTCCCCTCTCCTGAAGCCCTGCGCTCACTGTATCCCATGTGCTCAAGAATCTCCTGTCTCCAAACAGTAGCCGCAACAACATTTTCCCACTCTGCTTTGACATTCTAGCCTAGATGCACTGTCACACTTCGTCGCCCTTCACAAAAATCCCCAGGAAGTTCATACGCATGTAGTCCCACTTTCTCGTTTTCTCCTCCATCTCCTGTTGTGGGTTTCGGTTCTCTGCAGCCAAGCCTCTGTGGCAGACACTAAGAACCTCCGCAAGGGTGGTGGGTGGCCCCGATTATTGCCCTTCTCTAACTTGGTCTTTCGGTCTGATGCCTGTATGTGGCCTCCACATAACCGTGTCTGTTCTCTGATTTTCGTCCAGCTTCCTGGTGATTCTTACTCCATCTTTTACTGGCATTTCCTCCTCCACTTCCCTCTGTGCCCTCAGGACTCACTTTGTGGTCCTTTTCTTCTCTTCCTTGCTTTATTTATTTGACACGTTATCAGCTCTTGTGGTTCTCCCACCCAGTCTTCAGTTACTTCTTTTCTGGGTAAGAGGCTCTTGATCTCAGGGTGAGCAGGCTTCTGATTCCAGCATGGGGGTGTTAGGCTAAGAGCTCTTGCCTTCTGCCTCAGGGCTGGGCAGCGAACTCATTTTAAAAATATGAAACATTATTTGCAACGACTATTACTTCTCATCGAAAAGGATTTCTTATGGTACATTAGTTGATGATTTCCGCACAGGCAAGATCATTCCCTACCACACAGTCAAACGCATTGCAGTTTGGTTTAGTTTCAAACTTCCTGGCTCGACACTTAAGAGTTAGGTCAAGCCAACCAGCGTGCAGATTCTTCATGTGTGGTCCATCCTGCCTCTTGCCCTGATTCTGTAGCTGCAAACACCTTAAAAGGAAAAAACATAGCTTTCCTCGGGTCAAAATGAAGCCAACAGTAAAAGTATGCTGCATCTATGGTGTGTTTGATAAATGCACATTTTCTCGGTGTCATCCTGGGCAGAGGGTCAGCGTGAGAACGCTGGCAGATGAAATAGGAAATTACCCACACACATGCATGAAAATGGAGAAGACAAAGTGCTGTGTGAGAATGGATTGAGGAAAAAGTAAATTCATCTATTTAACTCCTAGGCCAGGCAAAATTTCAACATTTGTAAGAAATTGCTTGATGATGATGATGATGATGATGATGATGATGATGATGAGTCAGCAAGATGGTTCAGTGGGTAAAGATGATTGATGACAAGCCTGATGACTTGAGTCTCGTCACCTGGACCCATGTGGTAGAAGGAGAGAACAGATTTCAATTCCTGAAAGTTGTCTTCTGACCTCCACGTGTGTACTTGCACACGTGTGCGATCCCTGGGGAGAGATAGATAGATAGATAGATAGATAGATAGATAGATAGATAGATAATAGATAGATGGATGATAAATAGATAGATAGATGATAGATAGATAGATAGATAGATAGATAGATGATAGATAGATGATAGATAGTAGATAGATGATAGATAGATAGATAGATGATAGATGATAGATAGATAGATAGATGATAGATAGATAGATAGATGATAGATAGATAGATAGATGATAGATGATAGATGATAGATAGATGATAGATAGATAGATAATAGATAGATGGATGATAAATAGATAGATAGATGATAGATGATAGATAGATGATAGATAGATACATAGATAGGT
>NC_022029.1:37815693-37821408 GCF_000317375.1 Microtus ochrogaster
TTTGCTCTCATCTTTCTAGACAACTTGCTTAGCATCTGACTCAGCACGTGACTTGTGTTTTTCATTAAAGTTTCCCTTCACTGGCTATAATCATTACAGCATAATCTAATCATTATTGCCCACTCTTGGCCTCTCTCCTGAGGCCAAAGGAGGAACAACCACTTTCCTGGGCCTCCCTCACTCCAGACCCGCCCAGATGCTTGGCTGCTGTTCTGGAACTGCACTGGGAGTGCTCATCCATGGAAACCGTAGGCACATTTGAGGACAGCTATAGACGGGAGTCATCTTGAGATGCTCGAAATTGGGGGAGCTAGACAGGATAGTGCTGTGGGAGTTACTGTTGGGAGAAAGGGACTGTCTGCTCTTGAGGATTCGGTGACTGGGGCTGGGGGTGTTGTTCAGAAGTATGGCCTAACAAGACAAGGCGCTTGGCTCCACCCCCACAGCCATATTCTTATGCCTGTCCTTCAGCTGCAGTCATGGGTAAAGGAGGAGAAGGGAAACAGAGCCTGCTCTTAAGGAAGTATTGAGAAAACACCATGCTCTGTCTCAAGGTACTCTGTGAAATGCTGGCTTTGGAGCTGCCTCTTGCCCTGGATAACTCCATTTTTTCAAGGAGCATTTGACTAATGCCCCCGTGATCCGGTCACCTCAGTCTGTAGTCACCAGCCAGAAATAGAGGAAGCAAGATGAGAATGCCTCACTGAGTAAGGTACCAAGTCATGTGGCTATACATAGATAAGAATTATGGGTTAATTTAAGTTGTAAAAGCAAGTTAATAATAAGCCTGAGCTAATAGGTCAAACAGTTTATAATTAATAGATGCCTCTGTGTGTTTCTTTGGTACTGAATGGCTGTGGGACTGAGTAGGACAGAAACTTCTGTCTACATTACAGTTCAATTTAACCCTGAGTTCAGCTCTATACTGACTTCATGGGTTGTCTCCATAGTGGCATCAACAGGGTTTGCTATCTAAACACTTTCTCCACACAAATGCTTTTCATCTTTATCCGCCTCTGCCTCTGCATATAGTCAGCACTCCTTGAACTTTGTCATGCTTCTCTAATCAGTTTGCAGCCAATTTCTGTTCCACCTATATCGATGCAAATATAATTACTGTGTGATGTGTAACATGTGATTGAGAATCAATCTCAGTAGTTAAGACTGAAATAATAGCCGGGCAGTGGTGGTGCACGCCTTTAATCCTAGCACTCGAGAGGCAGAGATAGGTGGATCACTGTGAGTTTGAGGCCAGCCTGGTCTACAAGAGCTAGTTCCAGGACAGGCTCCAAGCCACAGAGAAACCCTGTCTTGGAAAAAAAAAAAGCCTGAAATAATAGACAAGATGTGCTGTGCTGTGCTGTCACATGCCTTTAATCCTAGCACTTGAGAAGTAGATGCAGGTTGGATCTCTGGGAATCTGAGGTTAGCCTGATCTACATAAAGACCAATACAAAGAAAACTAGCTCTACATAGTGAGATCTTGTCTTTAAAAAAGAAACAACAACAACAACAACAAAGAGGTTGGGAAGTGAAGGTGCATCTCTGTAATTTGGAGGAATGCCTCAAACTATCATTGAGCCCATATACAATGTTCATAAGAATGATAAGCAATTGAGTATGGAGCTTTACAGGAAGGGCGGGGTACGCTGGAACCAAATTCCAATTTCTTTTTTTCATGGCTCCTTTCATAATTCTTGTTCATTTGAGGCTTCAGGTTAAGGATTTTAAGGTATTTATAGGGTTTTGCAGCTATTCATAATTTTAGAGGTTTTTTTCACATCCTCAAGAACCTTCTGCAGAGCTGTCCTTCCTTCCTAATACCCTCCTCTATGCCCTGGCAAACATTAGTCTACTTTGGGTCTCCAGGGATTCACCATGCTGGGCATTTCATGTAAATGGAATAATTTAATACAGTGTCCTTTACACCTGGATTCTTCTAGTGATATGTTCACAAGACTTATCTGTGCAATAAAATGTATCAGCTTATCATTCTTGTTACAGTCTGTGGTTGTTTGAATAAGAATGGCCCCCATGGGCTCATATAGACTTATGCTTCGTCACCAGGGAGTGGAATCGTTCGAAAGGATTAGGAGGTGTGGCCTTTTGGAGTAGGTGTGGTCTTGTTGTAGGAAGAGTGTCACTGGAGGTGGGCTTTGAGGTTTCACAATTCCATGATAGACCCAGTCTGTCTCTTTCTTGATCGCAGATCAGAATGTAGTTCTTAGCTACTACTACTCTAGAGCTGTCTGCAGGCCACCATCCCTACACCTTGATGATAACGGACTAAACCTCTGAAAGTGTAATCAAGCCCACCATTAAATCCTTCCTCTTATAAGAATTGCCTTGGTGTTGGTGTTTCTTCACAGTCATAGAATGCTGGAAAAAAGATATTTAATTGTGTGGACCCACAAGACAAACATATTTTTACCCTGTTATTAGATTTATGAACATTTAATTTGTTTTCTATTTTTGGATATTACAAGCAATGAATGAACATTCATGTACAAGCTTTGTGTGAATATAATGTGTTCATTTCTTCAGGGTAAATATGTAAGAATAAAATTTCTGGTCACATGGTCACCAGCTTAACATTTTGAAGCAGTGATAACTGTTTTCCAGGGTTACTGTCCAAATGTACGTTTCCATGAGCAATGTGGGAGTTTCCATTTTCCCACATCCTCACAGAAGACACTTCTTTCTGTGGATGTGACACATGGTTGCTTTTTTCTAAATAGTCTTTTTCTTTTTTTAAATCTTTTTTTTTTTTTTTTTGGTTTTTCGAGCCTGTCCTGGAACTAGCTCTTGTAGACCAGGCTGGTCTCGAACTCACAGAGATCCGCCTGCCTCTGCCTCCCGAGTAAGGCGTGCGCCACCACCGCCCGGCTTCTTTTTTTAAATCTTATAGTATGTGTATTGCGTGCCTGAGTGTGTGTCTGTGCAGAGAGATCAGAAGAAGTGTCGTATTCCTTGGAACTAGAGCTAGAGTATTGAGAGCTATCACACGGGAGCCCAACTCTGGTCTTCTGCAAGATCAGCAAGTGCTCTTAACGGCTGAGCCATCTCTCCTAGCCCCAGAGAGCCTTCCGGTTTTGAATGGCAGTTCCCTGATGAAAAGTGAAGTTGAGCATAAATTTTTTTTTTGGAGATGGGGTATCTTGCTATGTGGCCTTGAGTGGCATCAAATTCATATTCCTTTTGTATGTAGCTCCTGAGTGGTGGAATTGTGGTTGTGAACCCCCTCCCTTGGCTCTAAGTCAGCAATCATTTTTCTTTCTCTTCACTTTCTAACATTCATTCCATATATATATATATATATATATATATATATATATATATTTCTCCTCTCCTCTATTGAAGTTTTCTGGATACCTAGCACAAAATCTGGATAGACTGTGTTTGTTTCAAGAGGACATTTTCAGCTCTGAGTAGAAAACTTGAATGAAACTCAAGGACACGTTTACTACTGTTGAGAATTAAATCTACTAGCTGGCTTAACTCAAGCCAACATAACTTTACTAAGCATGTTGTTCAGATTACTGGATTATGGTAAATAAATCTTAGTATTTCTAGACAGTAAGTATACACTTAGAATGATGCACAAATGTGGTTATTGTTTAGTCCCGAAAACATGGAAGTCTCCAGAATCCAGGAGGGAACAAAACCAAACAAATAAAGCAGGATAAATACATAAGCTTGCTCAGCAAATGACCTGGGAGACAGGGTTAGAAAGGGGATGGGGGTTTGCATAATCTAGGGGTTCAGGTTGAAATAGGTGAAGGCAGGAGGACTAAAAACAGGGTCTCCTGAAGGAAACCGGGTCTCCAGCAGTCAGAGACCTCAAAGGACTGTGACCTCTGAAAGAGGAAGATGGATCCACTCTCAGTGGTGACATGAAGCTGTCTTGGTTTAGTTTCTGGATAAAGATGTCTATTTTAAGAATTTGCAATCAAAGAACCTGAAATCATGTAAGTTTGGAGTCCAAATTATACTACCTCCACTCAAGAGAATCCTAAGGTAGGAAATTAACAACAACAAAAAAAAGTCTCCAAGCCAGAGGCCTCAGGCATTCAGCAGGCGAAGAAGAATAAAAAAAAAAAAACCACAGAAGTGTGCCCTGGAGGAACCCTCTAGGGACTTTCCAGGCCAGCAGTTTGCCAAGACTCCTAAAAGGACTGCAGAATCTAAAGCTCAAGAAGACTTTCTTCTTCTTCAGATCCCCCCCACCCCCCTGCAAGATTCTTCATTTTCCAAAAGCCTAAGAAGACGCCGGTTTATTCTCCCCCCATCTTTACATCTCTCTGACAGCCGAGAAATCCCGTCATTTAAGACCGAGCTGGTGACAAGTCTGAACCAGCAAGAATTATTTCCGAGTGGAACTCACTGGGTTCTTACATGAATAACACTGAAATTAACCTTCAGAATGGTAAACAGGGCTTTGTTTTGCTCTTTAATTCTCTGTGGTGTCTTCTCTGTGATTGGTGTTTTGAGATTTATCCAGGGCACCTATTTCTGCTGTTAGAGACACTTGCGTTTTTAACCTCTCTTTATTATCGTCTCCCGATGAATTTCATGGCACTTTGGTTTCAGGACACAATTCAGTACATCTGTGATCTTTTCAGTATCCACTCAAGTTTCTCCTACTTCATCAATGCTTCTTATTTCTCTTTAGTCTTTTGAAGGCTGCACATTCTTCCAGTATCAGAGCCTACCCTTTTTTTAACATTTATTATAAAATAATGATACTTTTGACAATACTAGTATTGACAAAAATGCTATTGTTGTCGGGATGGGTTACCACTATAGAAATTTTCTCCTCTGGGTTTTTGCTGACTTCTGCTTCAGAGATGGTACAATGCAGTTTAATGGAAACCTGACACTGCTGAAGACTTGGCCCTGCCTTAGAAACGTCCCCACATGGGAAATCTTGGTTTTGTTCTTTGTCGCTTTTGCTTTTGAGGTTTAGTTCTTAGCTTGGAGTGTGCATCCTCTTCATATGTCTTATGCATGGGCGAGTTTAAGGTCTTTGAGACAATTCACCTGAAAAAGGAGAAAAGAAGAAAAGCAAAGCAAAGAAAAAGACCTAGGACAACTCTTCGGAGTGACCTCAAACTTGAGAACAATGGGTGTGTGTACCACTTTGCATTGCTGTGAAAAACAGCTGGTCTAAACAATTTAAAAGGAGGAAGGTTTTATTTCGGCTACTGTTTAGAGGCTACTGTCATGGCTGGTTTTCTCTTTTCCTTTTAGGGCTGTTCAAGGCAGATATCATATGGTAGCAGTCATAGTGGAGAAAAGCTACCCACTTCGTGGTATGCAGGAGCAGGGAGAGAAACAGGAGGAGGTCAGGGATAAAATATACCCTTTCTTCAAAGTCGACCTCCTGTAACCTACTCCTTCCGGTTGAATCCTACCTCCTAAAGCCAGTTATGAACTCATCAGTGAATGAAACTAGTGCCCCCCCCCCCCCCGTGATCCGGTCACCTCTGGGTATAGCACCGCTAGCTATGGGGCAGGCTTTTGACACAGGAGCCCTGGGGGCCACTTTATAATCAAGTTATAATGTTGAGGGAAACAATGAGGAAAGTCTAGCTTTGATTAGAAAATGAAATAATACTCTGGCCCATGCAATGATGAGAGAGACAAAACTGCAGATGAACTCCTCTTTCTTTCTTCCTCTTCCTTCCTTCCTTTCTTCCTTCTTTCTTTTTTCTT
>NC_022029.1:37821523-37822026 GCF_000317375.1 Microtus ochrogaster
TTCCGGAAAGAGATACCTTGAAAGAGAAAGCAATTATGGGTCTAGCAAGAAACCAGACACTAGGGAAATTTCCAGGAACACACAAGTATGACCTTAGCTAAGACTCTAAGCAACAGCGGAGAGGACGCCTATACTTACTGCCCTTCCCCTGTAATCAGATTGATGTCTACCTTAATTGTCATCATAGAACCTTCATCCAGTAACTGATGGAAGCAGACACAGAGATACACAGCTAAACACTGACTTGAACTCCTGGAGTCCAGTCATAGAGAGGGAAGAACGATATAATGGGGAAACCTACAGAAACAGCTGACCCAAACTCACTGATTCTGGACTGACAGCTGGGGAACCTGCCTAAGGCTGAACTAGGCCCTCTGAGTGTGGGTGACAGTTGCGTGACTTGGGCAGTTTGTGGGGCCACTAATAGTGGAATCAGTATTTATCACTAGTGCATGAACTGGCTCTTTGGAGCCCATTCGCTATGGAGGGATACAGGGGAGAGG
>NC_022029.1:37822421-37829024 GCF_000317375.1 Microtus ochrogaster
CTCCCTCTCCAGTCCAAAGAGCAGTCAGGGTTCCCTGCCCTGTGGAAAGTCCAAGGTCCTCCCTGCTCCGTCCATGTCTAGGAAGGTGAACATCCAAACTGGCTAGGCTCCCACAAAGCAGAACATGTAGTAGGAACAAAACCCCGTGCCATTGTCCTTGGCTTCTCATCAGCCCTTCTTGCTCGCCATGTTCAGAGAGTCCGGTTTTATCCCATGCTTTTTCAGTCATAGGGTGTGAATTATTTTATTCACAGACTCTTGAACTTTAATTGATTTGATCATGAGATAAAGCTTGGAGACAGATTGCCATTCTATGTTGTGCCCAGTTTTGTACTTCCCCTTAGGAGAAAAGACTTCCTGTGATGTCTCTAATATTCTTCTTATGATTTAAATGTCTCCATTTTGGGGTATTATGTGTGGAAAATACAAGCAGCAATTTGGACATCAGCTTTTGTTGTCTCTTTAGTTACAGAAGTACACATGCTAGGGACCACTACTAGGAAGGATAAACTAATCCACAACGCACCATTAGTTCACTCCTGCGCGTGGTCAGCTCCTATTTTCACACTAGAGAAAGTTTCTCTTTATAACAAACAAATGCAAATTAAACTCATAACCTCGAGTGCCTGGCAGTTGCTCTCCTGTTCCACAAAGGGGCGCTATTGAGTTTTACAAGTTGCCCTTTTATGGGCAGAAAGGAAACCGTAATACAAATGATCATGATAAGTCAATGCTTTGGTTTCTCATAAATGAGCATTTAGCATCTATTTCTTAAATGAAGGTAAGGAGGAAAGTTCCACCACAGAGATAATCGTGTGTATTTGATAAAGTCACTTCCAAAGTGTTGCCATCACCTGCCGAATGATGTCAAATGAGTCTGAATGTTTTGGAAGTAAAAAATAAGCCTTGAGAAAAATTTAAAATGTACATGGTGCAATCCGAGAAATGCTCTCTTAAGTTTTGCAGTTATAAATCTGGAAGAGTTGTTTGGATCATTACCAAAATCTCTAAAATCCCATTAAACTGTAGTCCTTTCTAACGTAACACTCTGTACTGAGGCTAATGGGAGATCACAAGACACTGAGCAACCCATGCAGTCTGAGACTCGCATGAAGATAACCACCAGAGCTATTTGGTATTGCGTATGAAGCAAGTGACTAACTTATTGATTTCATTTTAAATATTCTTTTGTTACCATTAAGGAGTCTACAGATGTATTTGGGTCTGCATTTTTAACCTGTATTTTTTCTTCTTTGAGGGCGGATCATTACCCTGTAAGAGAGAGAAATCTAGGGACCAGTGAGGTGGCTCAGCGGGTAAACTGCTTGCCACCAGCTCTTATGGCCTGAGCTGAATTTCCCAGGACTCACATGGAGGAGGAGAGAACTGCCTCCCTCAAGGTGTTCTCTGACTTCCACACATACACCATGACATACACACATACTCCACAAATAAATACACATCTTAAAAAAGCGTTAGGCAATTTTGAAAAGAAAGGGGGAAATGCTGCCTTATACAAAACACACTTTCATCTATGTGTATTGCTTCAGAGGATGAGACACATCTATGATATTTTGCTCTATCTTTCATTGCCTGTTGGCAAAACCACCCACTGGCGATGGAGGTACATAGCATATTTGCTAAGAGATGAAGACAAGAGAAAACTTACTGTTCTGGGCAGTAGTGTAAATAGTCCACAAGTTCTGAGTCTGTGATGTGTAAACCAGAATCAGGATCCTCCATGACACGTAGTAGGCCCAAGGCATAAGAAGGCGAGGTCAAAGTAGGTCAGGAAGATCTTCAGAGAGTCGAGGTGGTAGAAATAGAATCCACTCTCTCTAGTTTAGGCAAGGCATGGATTTTGTAGGGACTCTTGAGAGGCCCACAGAAACATCAAGAGAGCCAGGTCGCCTACACGAAGTCCTCCCCGCTGTCCCTGCAGAAACTCTACTGCCAGACCTACTCCTGCCTTCACAGTGTAGCCTCCATGCTGTGTGCAGCTCAAACTGAGGGCATTCAGGTCTGGCCCCCAGAACTTAAACCATTTCTTGCTTCAAGGAGGCCTTATAGCTCTTCGTCTTCTTTGCCCCAACCAGAGAAATAAAACAACAAAATCTCCACCTTTTTGTGCTCCCCCATGAAGTGAATTTCTGCATGAGCATATTGGATTGGTGTCCATGTGTCTGCTTCTACGCTCCAAGCCTAGCTGGGAAACTTAGCTCTGAGCACTATAATGTGGAGGGTTTCCAGTCAGAGGAAGGATCTTGAGAAGATAGTGAGTGAATGTAACAAAAGGCCTCTGCAGTCCGTCTACGAGGGCGAAGAGAAAACCATTTAACTGAACAAGTAAAAGCCCCGCCAAGGAGTCAGGTTGTTAAAGGTTGGTGGAAAGAACTCAGTCACAATTTTAGGAGCCATTATTACTTCCAGAGACACGACAACAGTTCTTGCGTTCCGAGCTGAGGCTATGATAGACCTCGTCCAGTGGCATCCCTTCTTCAGCCCGAGAATGTGTTTGCTCTTCTCTTTCCTATGTTCATAAAATCTGGACAGCCTCTGCCTAGGTCATATGGTTACCATGGGTTCACACTTCATTCCCCTCATTTCATACTCTACAGCCTTCATCAGGATATGAGAACATTTCCCAGCAGAGCACAGGACGCGAGACACATGGGACTCGAGACTCTCTGGTACGCATGGGGCCTGATAGGATGTGGTCTGTTCATTCTTACTCAGTCTTTCCTGAAATTCTGTGGACGGAGGTGTTGTGTTATGAATGGAGTTATTAGTATTCAGGAGCATTTTGGTTATTTTTTTTTCCCAGCGTGAGGATTTAGAATGTCTGCTGCTGTCTTTCTAACGGAACACTTGTTTGTCCCCCTAGGACTCGCTCTTTTCCCATCTAATCCGCTTGCCCTGCAGACATTCGGTGAGATGAGGTGCAATAAGTTGGGCCACTTTCTGCATTTTGCTTCTTAAAATTCTTGCCTTGTTTGGGTTCAAAATTAGGTCTCAGTTCCTCCCGAGAGGCCCTTTGGATTCTCCAAGTTTTGACAGATCTGACAGAAGCAGGATATGTAAAGACACATCCATTCTCCTGTGCATCAAAGGCCTAGACACTATCCCAGAAAGGACATAAGGCATCTGATACCTATGCCCAGGAAAGAGTCGGTAAGTACATGGCCATCCAAGACAACCTTTCCCACGGTAAGCTCTTAAAGTTTTCCCTGTTGAAGAGTTATTGACTGTTAAACTGCTTCAGTCCCCCAGTTCCCAACTGCCGTGGATTGCAAGAGCACCCGTGACCTGTTTTCCCTTGGGAATGTCTTGGAAAATGTGACAATTGTTGGCACACTTGCAGAGGGTCTAGCCAACAACAGCCCTTGAAGAAATGCAGGTTGCTCCATTGAGCTCTGAGGCTAGAACAGGGTGGGCCTCCAGCAGCCCCACCTTGCTCTGAGTGCAGTGGAGATGTGCCTTCAAGAATATCATGTGCACTGGCCAACTAGCTAGTCTAATGGGTAGAAAGGGGTGGCTAGAGGAGGGCAAGGGCTATTCTTTCAGGGACTTAGACGTTAACACACTACCATTTTAAAAGGATTAGGCCACTTTTTAAAAACCCTGGCTACTCCTCCCCCCGCCATGTATACCCAGCTCATCTGTCTGTTGCAATGCTCTTCTTTTGGCGCTCAGACTTCCTGTCTTTCTGCAGCCCGGGACATTCCTCCCATCGGCTGTGACCTTGAAACTCCTACCTGAAGTTGCCTTGACAAGACATTGACAGGTTTCTTCTGCGCTTCAGTCATCTGATCCCGGAGATCACCTGCTCTGGCGTATTACCTCCTCTAGGCTGCTGAGGGCTGCGCTTTTCATTCTGAAAATGGCCCCTCTTATTGAAAACCAAAGATCAACAAAGCAGCCGATAGCCCTGGCCCGTCTGGCCATCAAAGAGCCCTCCCTATGCAGAATCATACTGAACTCTTTATGTGGTCGTTCCCCCCTTTCATCTGCTTTCTCTCGGGCCCCCATTTCTGTTCTTCTGTCCATTTGCAATCACAGGGATCGTACAGTGGTCAGGTTTCAGTTTCTGATGCACACCTTACCTTGAAGTCAGACACTCTTTGTGAAAGCACGGACGGTTCCCTTCTTCTCTCTGCTTTATTTCAGGTCATCTCAGGTTTTCTCCTTAATGCTTTTTTTTTTAATTCCCAGAGTAGAATTAATTAATTGGCAAAAATTTGGAAACTACAGAGGAGTATTGTGTCAGTGTGTTTTGGGTATGTGTGTGTGTGTGTGTTGGGCATGTGTGTGTGTGTTGGGCATGTGTGTGTGTGTTGCACTACAGAAAGGACACATCTTATATTGTTCTTTGAGTGAGTGGACCTTTGTCCTTAGAGGTCATATAATATAAAGCATTTAAAAAAAATGATCTATTTAGCATATTGCTTCCATAGATGCATACCTTATATATAGCATAGTAGAATAATGTTTTAAGCACTAATTGACTTATTTTTCCTCATACTCTCTTTTACTCTCATCTTCTTCCATATGGGTCAAGAGATAGGAGTATCTGTGCTTCAAGAGAAGTTTTTGTGGGTCCAGAAGATAAAGGATACAAAGTGTTGCTTCTTAATTCCACAGCTAGCATCCAAGCAGGGGACTAATGAGTTCTCCATATACCTTCTACCTTTCTTATCAGATAAAGAAATATGACAAGAGTTATATCAGGAAATATAACCACAGAAAGACTCTAATTACAGCAACAAGAATAAAAATCATCAAGTAATGAACTTCCTAAGAAAAGTATAAGACGGATGTATAGAATATCAGTTTAAAAATAGCTGCACAGGGCCTGGGGAGATGGCTCAGTCAGTGAAGAGTCTGGACAAGCATGAGGACCTTGAGTTCAGATTTGCAGCACCACACGAAACACTGTATACAGAGGGCAGGAGCAGCGGCTCAACCATTGAAAGCATTGGCTACTCTTCCAGAAGACCTAGACTTGACTCCCAGCTCCCACATAGCGGCTCAAACCTTAAACTCCAGTTCCAGGGGATCCAGTTCCCCCTTCTGGCCTCTGTGAGCACTACATGCATGAGGTACCTGGACATACATGAAATCAAAATGGACATATGTATAAAATAAAAATAAATAAACCTTCCAGTACAGCATGTCTGTAACACGAATGCTGGAAAATAGGCGGCTCCCTGGAGTTAATTGATCAGCTGGCCTAGCCAAATGGGTGAACTCGAACTTTAGAGAGAGACGTTATCTCAAAAAAAAAGAGAGAGACAGAGAGCGATAGAAGAATAAATCCAGTGTTGACTTCTGCCTTCCACAAGCATATGCACACACATACATCACATACACACACACACACACACACACACACACACACACACACACACATACTAGGACCCACAGTTTTGAACCCATTCCATCTTGATTCAAGGTCAGAGAGTTCAAACCTATTCTTGCTGCTCAAGGACAAACAAAGGTGTAGCTACTGGATGCCTTGCTCCTCAAAGGCCAGACAGCAGGGTGTTTGACTTAGGGTGAAGTTACCAGGTTTTTTTTTTTGAGATATAAGGAAGTAATTATGCTTGCTTGTTCTTTGTATCCTGGAAGTTTTGTGCCCTCCCCTTTAGATTTTTTTTTTTACAGTATTCACTAGAAGTCTTTATCTTAAGTCACTGGAAGACTCTTATCTTCTGTCTCTTGTCTATTTCTATTTCTTTTCTCAATTCATATTCTCCTTCTCAGAAACGTACGAACAAGTCAGGCCAGACCCGACACACACACACACACACATGCAACTCTACAAAGGTCAGAAATAAAGACAGAATAAATGCATAGAGTGATGCGCTTTTGGAATGACAGGAAGACAATATCATAATGGTCCTAATTGTCTCTAAATTAATTATTTGTAAAATGTATGCAATCCCACTTGGAAAGAATCTTACCAGGATAATCTGTGGAGTTGATCAAGATGACCCTAAAGATCAAATAGAAATAAAAACATGAGGGAATGCTAGGAAAACTGGAATAGGTTGTTATCAGGAAATTTGCTTTATTATAAATCAAAAATGTATCAGGAAGTTTTCTAGGCAACATTCAGGTGGGAATAAAAGCAGAAACAATGGGAGAACAGGTCTGAAGCGGACTGCTGTATATGAACATGTTGCTTCTACAGACTTTTGTATTTTATCCCCCAGTTGTTAAGTCCTGTTTCTCCCTATTGAGCCCCTTCTCTCCTCCTTCCCCCAAACATCCATAATCATGGCCTAAATATACAACAGGATTACAGAAACCTTTTGATGAAATTTATTCAAAGGTTGTGACCGGAGAGATAGCTTGGTCAGTCACACGATTGCCATGGAAACATGAGGCCTTGAGTTTGATTCCCCAGAGCTTGTAACTCCAGTGTTGGGGAAGTGGAGAAAAGCCAGCCCCTGGGGCTCTCTGGCCAGGGAGCCTGACGGAACTAGTGTAATGAGTTTGAGGCCAATGAGAATTTCTATCTCAAAAAACAAAATAAATGGCCTTCTGAGAAATGGCTCTCCAAATTACTCTCTCTCTCTCTCTCTCTCTCTCTCTCTCTCT
>NC_022029.1:37829429-37835343 GCF_000317375.1 Microtus ochrogaster
AGGAGAGGAGAGGAGAGGAGAGGAGAGGGGATTGCTAAAGAAGTCCTTTTGTAAGAAGGTAACCATTTCAACAACAAAGAATGTGCTAATTTCTTATTTTCTTACATAAAAGTGAACTTAAAGTCCAAGTTTTAATTTAATAATTTAAAGTATAAATTATTGTCTTACCCATCCCCCACATCTTTCTGAGGCATAAGGAGCAAAGCTGTGCGCTGAAGGTGTCCAGCATCATGCTGTGACACACACACACATTGTGTGTGTGTATCTGAAACAATCTGATTGCCCCCCTCTAACGTGACAAGGCACCTTTATCGCTCACTCACTTTTCATGCACAGGTTCCCTCCTTCCTTCATAAATATGGAAGGACACATGATCCACAGAGTTCTGCATCCTATGGTTACTGTGACAATCCATGGAGGGGGGCAGACAAGACAATAATCTGTTCAGGTAAGCGATTAGAACCACACTGCTACAGATGTAACAATTGCCACTGTCAAATAAACGAACACTATTAAGGCCCAACCATAGACAGCATACTTTACCCCTCCCCCCACAGCCAGCGCAAGTAGGTGTGTGCCTGTGTGTGCCTGTGTGTGCCCGTGCCTGTGTGTGCCTGTGTGTGCCTGAGCATCGGTGTCAGCTGAGGATGCTTAGATGCATTCAGCAAATCGCAATCTCACAGAGCGGTGCTATACCCCACAGCTGCCATCCTACGTGTTAGTTCCCAGAATTTTTCACTTTGGAATTGAAGTTATACCTTTTGATCATCTGTACCTTTTACCCCATTTTCTTTAGCATGACCTCCTCCTGGCCCCCACTACTGATATCGTCCTTCTACCTTCTGCTCAAGGAGTTTAACTTTTGTAGCTTCTACATTTAAATGGGGACATAAAAGCATTTATCTCTTTTGTGTTCCTTATTTCTCTTCATACAATGCCCTCATGGTGTGGGACCATGGTCTGTATTCTGTCAATTATCTTTTAAATAAACACTGATTGGCAGTAGTCAGGCAGGAAGTATAGGCAGGACAACCAGGCAGGAAGTAGAAGCACACCAATGAGAACATGAGAATTCTGGGAAGGAGGAAGCCCATTCCTCTGTAGTCCTCACCAGCCACCAAAGAAGCAAGATGTGACTGCCTCGCTGAAAAAGGTACTGAGCCGTGTGGCTAACATAGACAAGAGTAATGGGCTAATATAAAATATAAGAGTTAATAAGAAACCTGAGCTAATGGGCCAATCAGTTTATAGTTAATGTAGACCTCTGTATGATTTCTTTGGGACTTAATGACTATGGGAACCAGGCAGGACAGAAACCTCAATCAACACCCTTGGGATTCACCCATATTTTCCAATGATGGGGCTCTCTTCTTAGGGTAATGGAATGATACTTAGCTATGTAAATTACACTTGAAATCTATTCATTTACCAACGATCTTTGAAACCAGTTCTGTATTAGGTGACTGTGAAGGGTGTCTTAGGATGAAGGTAAGCTACAGGCATCTTTTGGGGGGTATTGAGTTCCTTTACTCTGAATATATATGCAGAAGTAGAACAGATAGCTAGATCATATCATAGTTCTTATTTTAACTTTTGAGAAC
The DNA here is from genome assembly GCF_000317375.1 of Microtus ochrogaster. Taxonomy (NCBI): domain Eukaryota; kingdom Metazoa; phylum Chordata; class Mammalia; order Rodentia; family Cricetidae; genus Microtus; species Microtus ochrogaster. The sequence continues at coordinate 37,831,031 of NC_022029.1, forward strand.
CCTCCATATTTGCTGTTTTAAATCATCTTTCCACTAAGAGAATCAAGGTTCCCATTCCTCAGAAACTCCACCAACACTTGTGATTTCTTATCTTTTGGATAATCGCTGTCCTAACATACATGAGTCACGCCTCACTGGAGAAACTGTAACACGCCCCAAAGGAAACATTCCTGAATGTTTTTATGCCTCTGAGTTGATGTGTGAGTACAATATTGCATGTAGCCTAGGCAATGGCTAAGGTGTTGCTTGCATCTTAGGCTAAAGCCTGGTTTTCTTGTGTTGATCGTATAGACTCAATACCACATACAGTATCATTGTTCTCACTCAGGATATAATTCTGTATCAGAGCACAAAAGACACTGACTTCAACAAATCCTAACATAGTTTGCTCTTACAAAAAGCATACCAAAGACTAACAGGTTAACTATGCAGCCTCAACCCCATCTTCCACTTTCCAGTCACTGAGCAGAAGGCAGGACAAAGGGAGACACGTAATCATGGAGAGTGGCCGGCCATGATCCTGAGCTCTCTCAATGGACAATCCAGCTCTCACCTCAAAAGAAATAAAAGTTTGTTTATCCTGGGGCCAAATATGAGTGGCTGTGGCCTAGGGACATGCATCCTAGTTACCTTAAATGATGTGTTCCAACATGAAAAACAACTTTGCAAAATTTATTATAGTTGCGGAACAGTCATAAATCAAGGCATTTTTCAAGTACGTGTCTAGAAACATGCCCTTCAGGTCTGAGGCTGGCGAAAGAGCCGGCAGGCAGCATTCCAGAAGGTTCCACCTGATGGCCACAGGATGTTAGGTCAGACCCAGAAGTGGGTAATGAATGGCTCTAAAGGGGCTCAAAGACAGCACAAGATAAATTTGACTCTGGATCTACAACATTCCAACTTTCCTAGATCACGAAGTTCTTATCAATCAGGCTTATAGAATCTTTCTCAGGGGCATGGCTCCCCCGCCCCCAAAGGACTTGAACTCAGAACACAGTGCAGCCTTTTGCTCCCTGTCCATTTAGGAGAGCACTGCAAGAGGCAACTGCGAATTTAGTCGTTAGCCTTCCAGAAATTCTACAATTGCAACATTGAAACTAATTATTGACTCTGGTTTGGGGCTCTCTCAACCAGGAGCCATTTAGTCCAGTGCCACAGAGATTGGTTTCCTCTTTCCCAAGTTGTGCCTTCTAGTAATTGGAAAAAAAAAATGCTTTATTTACATTTTTCATTTCAGTTTTGAAGCTCAAGGTTCCTGTTCACAGGAAGGATTCCATCTTTCGTACCAGGGTCTTGCCCCCTGGGTGTGGCAGAAGCCACTCACTTCCGCCTGTGTGAGAATAGCAAGGTGATGTCTCCGCATTCACGTGTGTCCTGGCTACTTTTCAGAGATCCCATTTCCTTTCCCAAAGTCAGACCCAGCCAGCCAGACCCGTCGTGCAAAGCATCATGGGCAACTTCGCCCGGCTCACATTTTCCTCTGTCTTTCAATTCTTTACGATGCAAAAATTACTGTTAACTTTTGGGCTGTACAAAAACAGGCAGCTGGCGTGGATTTGGTACATATGTCACAGTTCGCTGTCCCCTGTTGTATACAGTGAGGCATTATTGTGAGTCCTTACGTTTATCTGAACGGTAAGGAAGGAGAAATCATAGCAGATGGTGGATATCAGGAAACCCCAAGGAGCCCCTTGCTCCATCTGAGCCACGCCAGCGGCCCTGTGATCCTGGTGTAGGCGGGCTTGCTGTTCCTCACCGAGTCTGGGAGACAAAAATATGCTAATCTACCAAATTATTATTACCAATAGGATCAGAGCTGAGTGGGGCCTCACAGACATGTCAGGGCATCTTAAATGGTTATAAACACCCGTTCACGGAAACTTGACTGTTGAAGAAAAGCTGTAACCTAGAAAATCTGATTCCCATTCCTAAATTAAAAATGCCCATGAGTCTCACTATCTTTCCTTGTTTGTGACATCATTTCTTATGTGATTAATCCGTAAGTATGTACTGCACACCCAGGCCATGTATGTACGTACCTAGGAGGGTAATTAGAAGGCAGGGACGTGTTAATAAACCACTGTCGCTTCTGTCCAGCAGGGGGCGCTCGCGGACTAGACCCGGTAACACATTTATATCTAAAGCACAGAGGATGCTGAAAGTGTGGAAAAGTACAATAAATCAAAGTTTTCCTTTTTTGTTTTTCTTTTTTTAAAAAAAAACCCTAAAAATTAGATACTGCCTGAAGAGTCTAGAACGGTCGTAAATTCTCCAAAATGACTGGAGAGAGGGACGAAGGAAGCAGCGTGCTAGCGTCACTGTGGCATAGGTATCCAGGGAATAGCCCATCAGTATGGGCCAATTGGCTAGGGAGAGCCGGGCTAGTGGGTCGACGAAATAAGAGGTCCTAATTCATTATAAGGACTTTGGATTTTATTTCGAACAAGATAAAGTTTCTGGAAGGTTTTGCGAGAGTTAGGATCTGATTTAGATAGTATGGATCCATTTCTAATGACCTGGTCAGGAACACAGTAAGGCAAGCACGGCGTCAGGGACAGTGGAGAGGCTGTAATTGTGTAGGTGACGGTTGCCAGTGGTGGGACAGGGTGCGGAGAGGAGAGACACTGATTGCATCTGGCTCCACACGCCAAGAGTAAGTCTGCCTTTATTGTGTGTATTTTCTGATCCTGGAGAAACCCGGTGCCGTTTAATTGTCTGAGGATAAGCGCTAGTAGCCAAGGCCTTTTACAATGGAAAACACAAGCTAATTAAACTAGGATTTATTGTATGGCTTATTTTATATCTTGAAATCTAGACAGAGTCTTGTTATTATCACTAATAAAGAGCCCTACCTATAAATTAGGGTGACTTCACGAGGCAGCACTTTCTTTAATATTGAAGAGTTGACAGGATCTATTTAGAGCTGAGTTATGTAGCACACTAATCTTTCAGCGGTCGCTTGCTTTCCAATGCTCCCCTGACGTCACCGGATCGCCTCGGTGCAATCGGAATGAACACAAACAAACCCCACTGGACGCCCAACACTGCAGAGCTGCAAATCTAAACTGGAGGTGAAGCCTCAGTCGGTTGCTGGCAATGACAGCTGAGTGATGGAGCTTAGCTCTTAAAATTGATACATTTAGAGTAAGTTAAGGGCCGGCAAATAACCTTCACACTGCCAATTCACTTGATAGTTGACTGCCGGGGGTGGAGGGGGTGGGTTAGAGTTAAGGTTGGTGGTGGTGGGGTTAGCTACAGAGTGAATAAGTTTGTTACATTGTCTCTGCACGCCCCCCCCCCATTTCTCTGACCTATTGGGAGGTTCATGTCAATTCTAAGCTTGGAATTTTTTTTCTCTCTCCAACACTTCCCAAATCATTTGCTAGTTGATTTTTTTTTTGGTATTAGCATCTTTTAAATATAAAGGGATATTTTTATCAGAACAAATGGGACTTCTTGCTGAGACATAATCTTTTATTTCCTAGGGATTATAACTTTTATAAATAAAAGCATGCAGATTTAATTTACTTCATACTATAATTAATTTTCACAAACATATACATATACTCATGCAACTGTTACCCAGGTAGAGAAATTACATATTTATAGACTCTCAAATAATTTTTTTTTGACATTTCAAGACAGGGTTTCCTGGTTAGTCCTGGCTGTCCTGTATCCTGGAACTCACTCTGTACACCAGGATGGCCTCAAACTCAGAGATCCACCTGCCTCTATCCCCCAAGTGCTGGGATTAAAGGCGTGTGCCACCACCACCTGGTGAATCCCAAAGAATTCTACTCCCTACTAGTCAAGGCTAGGAATCACACTGACCTCATTCTACAGTTTCCCTATTTTAAAATTGATACAAACGGACTCCTGCCACCCATAGCACTCTGGATCTCACCTCCACACATGACATGGTCTGTGTGAACTTCATGTGTGTAGTTACAGCAGCAGAAGCTCACTTTTTGTGCCTCTTTAGTGCTGTGCTGTGTAACTAAACTGTGGTTTGTTTATCCACTGATGGAACTCAAAGTCTCTAGCTTTGTGCTGTGGATAAAGTTGCCATGAACTTTCTCATACATGCGCTTGGTGCCAGAGTATTTGTCATTGTTGAATTGCTGCACCAGAGGTCTGTGTATGTTGATATTTCTCTCTCTCTCTCTCTCTCTCTCTCTCTCTCTCTCTCTCTCTCTCTCTCCCTGTGTGTGTGTGTGTCCCCCCCGGCCCCGTGCAGAGTCTCGTAACCAGTCAATGGGATGAGGATAACGGACCATGAGCGTTCAGTTCTGTGGGGACATCTTTATCTCTCT
>NC_022029.1:37835443-37847562 GCF_000317375.1 Microtus ochrogaster
GTGTGTGTGTGTGTGTGAAGCTGGAGATTTTCTGTTATGGGACAAGGAATAAATCCATGTCAGAATGATAGCAATACACGTGACTGATTTGATAGACTGTTTAATTGAATTACTTAAAATTGCCTGGCTCGTTTGCTCTTCAATAGAACCAGTGCGGATGGCACAGCCGACAGAGCTGCGTAGAAGTGGGGACTGGAGGTTGGTAGAAGCATAAAGCACACAAAAGCTATCCGACACAGTATGGCGTTTCCCAAAACTTTAAAGTAGAATTATCGTGCGAGCCAGCAACCCCATGTCTGGATATTTATTCAAAATAACTGAAAACAGGATTTCTAAGAGATTTGGACACTCACATCTCAGTGTTAAAAAAGTCAAGAGGTTGACTCGTCCTGAATGCTCACCAACAGGTGAGTAAACAAAATGTGGCCTGCAGACACTATGGAGTGTCATTCAGCCTTTCAAAGAAGAAATCCTGCCACATGCTACAAAATGAACTGTGAGAACACTATGCTAATCCAGACACGGGAAGACCTACACGGGAGGTTCTCAACTGTGGGTCACAACAGTAGCAAAATTAGAGTTATGAAGTAGCAACAAAAATAAACTTGTGACTGAAGGTCACCACAGCCCGAGGGACTCTACGGAAGGGTTGTAGGAAGGTTGAGAACCCCTGACTTAAGCTGTGTGGTCTGACTCACAGCAACGTATGAGAGAGAGCATGCCAGCAGCACTGATGCTCTTTCAGGGGACCCAGACTTGGTCCCTGGCACCCACATGGCAGCTCACGACCATTTATAACGCCAAGGTCATGGGGACTATCTCCCTCTCCGGCTTCTGTGATCGCTGTGTGAATATTCAGACCTCTAGAAAGCTGAACAGGGATGGCAGGATGACCAGAGTGGGGGAGGGGATACCCAGGCCTTTGTTTGAGGGTGTAGAGGTTTACATCAGCACGGTGGAAAGGTTGTAGAGCCCATTCCTACAAAAGCAAACGCTGTACAACACGCTCAAAGTGTTTAGGGTGGAAATAAGAACAGAAAGGGGCTTGCTTTAGAACTGGGAACCCTTTTAAAGTTAAGGTGCATTGCATCATTTCCCCCCTTCCCTTCTCTCCTCACCCCTCCCATGCCCTTTCCTCGTGTCCTCTCAAATTCATCGTCTCTTTTTCTTTGCTTATTACACACACACACACACACACACACACACACACACACACACCTTGCTGAGTCCTTTAGTGCTACTTGTGTGTTTATGATGTCAGGGCTGATCACTTGGTGTTGGATGACCGGCTAGGGGCTCGGCCCTGGGGGGAATGAGCTCTGCCTTCCTGGCAGTCAGTTGCTGTAGTTCTTTGTCTAGGGGTGAGGGTCCTGTGAGGTTCCCTCTTTCTATATTAGTATGTCTATTAGTAGTTGTTATTTTAAAAAAAAAACCAAAGAGGAAGAACAGCACCCGGTAACGTCAGCTGACAAGTAGACCTTGCTTAGTTTTGGCAAGCTGGTCTTAAGAGAGGAGATGGAGAAGCTGCCTGCGAGATTTATGCGTTTCAGAATGCTTGCGGGTGGAGGCGTGCTGCTCCAGGGAAGTGGCTCAGGGGGAGGCCAAGATCCTGAAAGCTGAATAGACTTATGTAACTATTTGCTCAAGTGTTAGAGATCATTGTAACTGGAAGAATTTGTAAGTACCCGACAGCTCTTTCCAATCTCCGTCTCTCTGAATAAAACTATTCCAGTCCTTCAGATCTTTGCATGAAACAAAGTCCCGGAGTTGTAGCAACTCATAAATAACCTCGCTGAGGCTTTCAGCCAGTGACCTAGCAGCTTCCAGCTTGTCAATGGATGTGATTGAGTGTAAAGCCTCTTGGCAACCGCCGCCATGGAGCTAAAGCTGCCCCTGCAGAGGTTACCTCCGCCATGGAGCTAAAGCTGCCCCTGCAGAGGTTACCTCCACCGAGGATCAACTGCCCGCAATTTCTGACTGGGGCACCAGAGCCTCAGGAGCAAAGCCGGGGCTTTAGACAGACATCATACCTTCCCCAAAATGGTCATGAATCGAGGTAAGCCGGCGAGCACCCAGGCATGTGGTCTGCTGATGAATGGCAGCCTTTTCAGCCAAGAGTATTATTGGATCTTTCTTGTCCTGAATTCAGCTTCCGAACTTGACCTTCCTTGAAAATAGAATGGGCTATTTAGAAGTCTAGAGACAGGATTTATCGCCAAGGAATTTGTGAATTAACTTTCACCTCTTCTGGGACCTGAGCCTTTGGGTTAGTCTAAGGCAGGCTTTGACCTTGAGCCACTGGGGGCCGCCTGCCCTGCCCTTGACCCTGGACCTAGTATCTAACTTCAGAATGGAAGATTGGAGAGCTGCTGCCATCCTACCAGCTTCCTAAATAGACCCAGATAATAACATTGTGATGGTGAAAACAGGAAGCATTGTTTTTATCAGCTCTGTGGTCTCACTAAAGCGGACAATATGAATTGCAATACTGTATACTTTCCATGGGTCTGAATACACTTCTTTTTCTTTTTTCAAGGAAAGAGGGTGAAACTAATAGCTCCTGAGTTTTATTTTTCCTATTCTTTTTCTTGTGGTTTCTCTCCCCTTCCCTTCCTTCCTCCCTCCCTTTTTCTCCCCCTCCCCATTGCTTTCCTCTTCACACCAGTTGAGCTAGCTGGAAGAGCATTTATGAGTTTGGAGCCGGAGAAGACAATCTCAAGGAAACTTCTTAACCCTCAGTGGATCACTCTCCCTTCATTTCAGATAAAGGTGATTGCTGTAGGAAAACCTACAGCCAGTAGCCTTTAAGTTACCCACCCACTTGGGCGTGGCCTCTTAACTATAAATACCGATGTAAATGTAAAGCGAGCATTGGGCCTCTTTGGCTGTGGGATTCAGTTGCTGTTCTTTGTTCCAGCAGAGGGTATTGTTTTTGTGAGTCTACCCCTAAATAAATAACCCTCTATTATTCTCAATTCTGAGCTAATGTGGGATTTCTTTCAAGCATCCATCTTCAGGTGATGACATTAGGTTATGTGGTTTCAGAAACAATCAAGCAAAATAGATAATAGGTGAAAAGTACCACTTACAATTTATATCATACTGGGTTCTCGTGGGTAAGCAACACGAAGACATTGATATAGGGTAAGACAGGAAAAAAGGAAAGAGCTCGGATTGCGATAGAACTATTGGAAGAGATCCTAAAACTTTTGAGAATCCAATACGCAGGAAAGGGTGTGGAAGAAGTGCACGATTGTATTCAGTGAAGGACGACGACGAGGTTGTGGTGGCAAATAAACAAAACGGAGCGCACACTCCCGTGTGACTTGCCTGTGTAAGCCAAGCAAACCCCTTCCTTCACTTAGCTGCTTTTGTTCCAGGCATTTTTTATAACCATGAACTTTAAATTGTATTTATATTGCTAAGGCCACTTTAAGAAATGAGATTTTTTTTTAAAAAAAAAAATAATATGATCAGAAGAAAAAAGGAGCTTTCCTATGCAAGATCAATCTAGTCAACATTCCAGCTTGGAGAGAGAGAGGCTCACGAGCTCTCACCCTTAGCTGAGGAGCAGGTGGCTTCTGGGGGAAGGAGAGTCATAACCCATGGTAGGTCAACTGATGCACCAGGAAATGGTCCCATACTCATGATTATAGGAACAGCACGAACTGGGTTGGGTTGGTCTCTCTCTCTCTCTCTCTCTCTCTCTCTCTCTCTCTCTCTCTCTCTCTCTCACACACACACACACACACACACACACACCAAAAAACAGGACCCGAAGTTGGGAAGAGGTGAAGTATGGGAAGTGGATCTAAGAGGAGTTAATATGTTCACATTATATACATGCATGAAACTCCCAACGTATTAATATAAATATTGTATTTTTAAAATGAGCTCCAATCATTTTCCAGGTGAAAAGGCTGGGGTTTGCCGAGGTTAAGCACCCTGCCTTTGGATCTACATCTGGTGGCAGAGCTGGGCCAGAACCAGGAGGTCCTCGGACTGGAGCTCATGGTGGGGGCCGTCATCCTGCTTGAGCACCAGGCTTTTGAAATGTGACACCATCAAAAAACGCCCAGCGATCTTCCATGCTGGAGTGAGAACAGCTTTGTGTTCAGATCGGGTATTAGTTTCTGCATCTGGAAATCAAAGTATCTGAACCCAGACATCGCGACCCCTGTTCCACAAGGGGAGAAATCGGAACAAACACGGGCTCTGGACTGACTGGCTTATTCAACTGTCATGCCCATGCAAGCTGGTATATCAGCCTGCTGCAGGGGATTGCCTGCTGGTGGGACGCCCTTGCCTGTTGGCACATTCCTTGGTGATTGTCTCCTCCTTACCAAATGTAAACCCCACAAAGGACAATGTTTGTTTCCCCTTTTTAATGCATACATGAACCTTTAATAGTGCCCATTTTAGTTTGCTTCTCTGTTTTTGTGCTAAAACACTTTGACCAAAATCAATTTAGGGAAGGGAAGGGTTTATTCGGCTTACACTTCCGGGTCATATTTCATCACTGAAGAAAACCAAAGCAGGAACTCAAGCAGGAATCAAGGCAGAAAACAAGCTTTTTGTGGGCTTGCTCACTGGGTCATGCTCAGCTCAATGTCTTCAAGGTTCATACTCACCTACCCGGAGATAGTGCCACCCACAGTGAGCTGGGCCCTCCAACATCAAGCACCAACCAGGACAGTCCTCACAAACACAGCCACGGGTTAATACGATCTAGGCAATCCCTCAGCTGAGGTTCTGTCTAGGTTGTGCCTAGCTGTTCATAAGTAATTAACATAGCACCCAACAGATAATTAACTTTAAGTGAACATGTCTTAAGAGAAAAAAAAAAAATGAGCACTCCAAGATGTCTCCATCCAGGCATTTGGATTGGCACAGGAATCAAGTCACCTGTCTGGTTTTGATTCTGAGACCTGTACTGTATGTGCTTTGGCCAGCTCCAAGCTCTGCAGCCTCTGCCAGCAAAAGCAACCATCCTTGTACCACTTCTCAGATCCTAGGATACTACCAGTTTTTCATCACACTCCTTGCTCCACTGAAGACTGATAGCAAAGAAAACACAAGGAGGCTGCCCCTAGAAAACTGAATGCATCGTATTTTGGAAAAGCAAAGAGAATCTTCTGAGCTCTTACATGTGTCAGGAGTCTGTTGGTGGCTCACCAGGGAAGCCCGTCAGAAAGCCCCTGTAGAAGAAGGGATTGATCCACATGCCCGTGTGCATAAAAACGGTCTTCCATACAGAGCCTGCTTCAGAGGGCTCATCCAACACCATCACCCAAATTAACATAGCCTCCAGACCGGCATGTCAGATCTCTTTTACATATTTCACATTCAAAAGCACCAACATGTCTTCCTCATGACACAAGAGGATGCTGAACTTCTGTGCTATTCTGTCCTGAGGGTGAGGTGTTCTTCCAGCCCACACCCTGGATGAGTGGACAGAAGAAAACCCTTCATTGTACAGAGATGTTCCCATCTCCCAGAGGTCTACAGAATCTTAAAGGATTCCCAGTGGGAGCAGAGAATGCACAGCTAGTTAGCCCTTGGCTCTTGTTCTGAGACGTTCCCAAGACCGATCTCTTACCAGATTTCACACCATTTTAGGAGGTGTTAGAAAGACATGAGGAACATGAACTTCTGCTCTGACTTGCACATGAATGCAACAGTCAAGTAAAAAGATGTCTATGGTGCTGGCAATGTCACTAACACACCATTTGCAAGGGCTGCCTGGCAGGCTGGATGTCGTTCTTCGCTTCTTATCAAATGAGCGACACCGTCGTCTAGAGCTTAAATGGGCTGATTAAGAGTTTGGAGCTGGCCATCTGCTAGCCGGAGAACAAAGACACTGATCACTCACAGTGAGGGGTGGTAGGCTGCCTCAGAAGGAGATGTAGAAATAATCCAAAAGTCTTCCACTGAGGCATGCTATGGGGATATTTGCAATGCCTCTGCTTCAGCCCTTCTTTCTCCCATCCTTGTCTAATACTCAACAAAAAGCTGCGGGTCTAGAAAGACATGCCTGCAACCTCAGACCCTGGGAGACAGAGAGAAGTGTGAGTACAGGCTAGGATGCATAGTAAGACCCTATGTTAAAAACAGCAACGGCATAGTTGGGCACGCCTTTAATCCCAGGACTTGGGAGGCAGAGGCAGGTGGATCTCAGTGAGTTCGAGGCCAACCTGGTCTACAAAGGGAGTTCCAGGACAGGCAGGACTTTTACAGAGAAACCCTGTCTTGAAATACCAAACCAAACAAAGACAAACAAACAAAAAAAAACAAACAAAACTAAAAACACAGCAACAACAAAAACAATGCTATATGGGGTCTAGTCCACCTTCTAACAATTGAGTTGGAGTGAGGAACAAACAACAACTACACCATCAGCACCAGTCTGAGAACACCTTCTGATGGCAGGACGCTGCTTGCTGCTACCCAGGCAACTACAACCAGTGGATTCGTCAAAATTCTCGCTTGTCAAATGCAGGAAAATAAACATAACTACGGCTTCTAGAAAATACCATGAAGGGGCAAGCAGCCTTCTCATGCAGGCAGCCCTGGGTCCTGCACAGCCCCAGAGATAACTGGAATATACATGGATAGTTACTGCCATGGTACCGAATGAAGTACGTGGCTTTGTGGTCTTGGAGGTTTGGGGCAGCATTTGTGAAGAATATATAGTCTTGATCAGAGAAGGAAGAGGATAGGGGGAGGCCTAGCTTGTTCTGTCCTTATTTCTTTGTAAACCATCATCTGCCTTTTACTTGTTCCCACACTGGTAAATATGACTCATCAATGGGTTATTAACACAGAGAGAGACCAACGTGACTGTCCCTTCTGTTGCCTGGACTCCACAAAAGTGCCAAATATTTAGGTTAGTCTGCAGGCAACAGGTCTTAAGACAGGAAGTCTCAAGAAATGTTTTGCAAATAGCTGTCATCTGAGTCAAGAGCATTGTTCCTCCAGTGAACTTGGGGGTTGGAGGATTTCATCAGGGGTGAATAGGTGAAGTGAGACAGAAAGCTTTTCTCCTTGGGGATCTGTGTACGCTGCTAAAAGAGAAAGGCTTATGCAATGACTTTCTTCCTAAAAATTTAGAACACTTCAAAAATTCCCATTAATTCTGTTCTTTCCACAGTGCTGTAGGTGGGTGCGCCTGGTGTGCGAATGTGCTGGTGGGGATACGGGAGCTCCACGTTTTGATAGCCACTCTTAGATATTAAAAAAAAAAAAAGGTGAAAATGTATGGCAGACATCACATGTCAAAAACCTGCAAATCCAGACCTCGTGCTTAGCATATTCAGTATTAGTTATCATCATGTTTATTATCTTCGTTCACGGACTTTGATTATATAGGCACTGGCAGTGAAATCTGTTTATTCCAGATTGCTTTTGAAGGTATGCATATAGTTTTTTAAGCTACAATATGTATATATGAATGTAATATCCTTAAAGTAATATACTCGAACTGCCTTGTAGATTTCTTTGCTAGTTTAAGATCAATAGATTTCTCAATGAAATTGGGTTTCATGGGCTTTGAATTTCACTGTACTTGCTAAAGCACACAGTAAATGTAAAATACATAGTAAATATAGGTAACAACAACAATAATACTATTAGTCACTATTTTTATGGTGAGATGATTCTATCTAAGATTGTTGAAGAGACTCTCCCTAAAACAAGAATAGAATTCTACAGAAAGAAAAATCAAGAATATTTTTTAAATTGACATCCTAAAGTTTAGATAATTCAGTTTCTTTGTAAAGTTTAGTGCCGGGACAGCTGACTCAGAGATTAAGGACACTTTCTGTTCTTGCAGAGGACCCAGTTTTAGTTCCCAGCACCCACATGAGACAGCTTTCGACTGCCTATAGCTCCAGTTGTAGGTGATCTCCCCTGGCCCCTCTGGGCATCAGGCAAGCTTGTGGGGCAAACACAGACATGCAGACACTCGCACAAACACATGAAATCAAATCAAATAAATCTAAGAAAATCCCTGGGAACCCAGATATAAATGAAATCCCAATTACTTGGGGGAAATCTCTGAAGACTTACAAGCTGGTTAAGAAGGCTGAGTTCTTCATGTGTGCACTTAGCATCCAATTAAACCCTGCTGCCTTCCTCACCTCTCAAGTCCTTAGAGCAGTGATGGGGAATCCACGGTCTCAAGATGGCCCTGAGGTTTTCAAAACCCTTTTGGACAAATGAACTAAGATGCAAGCCTCCATTCCTGAGCCAGGTGTATGAGAAAGCCTTACTCATTTTCTCAACAAACACAGACTGTGCCCGATTGCGAGAAATGCCCCTGAGTTTGGGAGATGATCGCTAGAATAAGGTTCTGAATCCACATTAAAATTAATGTCTATAGAGACTCAGTGGGCAAAGGCACCGATGCCAAAGATGATGACCTCATCATCCCAAGGACCCACAAGGTACAGGGCGAAAACCAGCTCCTGTGGGTTATTCTTTGATCTTCATGTGTTTACTGTGGCATGCACATTTGTGCATGCATATCCCACACATATGCACACACATGCGCAAAATAAATAAATAAATAAATAAATGTCATTTAAGAATTAAAAAGTCCATAGTTATTTTTGCTATGAAAGGGATAACAGGACTGACGAGTGAATTAAAGGCATTGAGTGACTTTTGTTGTTGTTATTGTTTTGTTTTGTTTTTTGTTTTTTTAAGACAGGGCTTCCCTGTGTAGCCCTGGCTGTCCTGGAACTTGCTCTGTAGACCAGCCTGGCCTCAAACTCACAGAGATACATCTGTCTCTGCCTCCCGGGTGCTGGGATTAAAAGCATGTGCCACCACCAGCCCCACTTAATTGACTTGTACAACACGCAGCATGTAGTAATTGCTTTGTTCATTGATCTGACCCAACAACTGATCAGAAGAGACTTAGAGGAAGAAAAATGTATTTCGGTTCACATTTGAGCAGCTATTCTCTAGCCTATCATGCCAGGGAAGACCTGATGGCGGGGTAAAAGGCCCCTGTCTGCTTCTCAAGGGACCAGGAACCTGAGCAACAGGGGCCAGAAGAGAGGCTGGGCTCTAATTTTCAGTACCTGCCCTCAACTCCAGATCCACACTCCTCCCACTGGGTCCCATCACTTAAAAATCTCACAGCCTCTCAAAACAGCGCCTCCTACCGGGAACCAGGCAGCTAGGGGTTACTAGCCTAGGAAGGACGTGGAAGCTGAGAAGATCTGCCATAGGCCAAGGGTCAGTACCTAAGGGCCAGAGTTACCCGCACAAGCTCAGTTGTCAGGAAGTGAAGGCAGGCCAAGAGTCGGTGAGCAGGTGGCTCCCAGCTAACAGGACACCCACACAGGAGTCTGGCTCGACCATTGCAGAAGGCTCCACTCCAGAGCTGGCACAGACCATGCCAGAGCCGAAGGTCTTGAGAGCCAGCCAGGGGCCCGGAGAAACGGAAATGTATCCCTGAGCCAGGGAGACGCGGCTGATCGGTAGTGCTGGGTTTGTAATGGCTTGAATGTGTCGGAAGCCATCTACAGAAAAGCAAAGAAACGTCCTACAGCAGAGCAATGGCAAAGCTCTTACCTTAGGAGTCTTGTTGCTCTGGAGAAACGCTGGAACTACGAATAACTTGGGAGGAAGTGATTTATTTTATCTTACAACTCTCAGATCACACTTTGTCACCCTAGAAAGCCAGGGCCGGAAGTCTGAGGCAGGAACTGAAGTAGAAGTCACTGTGAAATGGGTCTTACTGACTTGCTTGTTCGAGGCTTACTCGGTCTGCCCTCTTCTTCCTTTTTTTTTTTTTTTTTTTTAGATTTATTTTGCTATGCATATAGTATTCTGTCTGCATGTTTGCCTGCACACCAGAAGAGGGCACCAGATCTCATTATAGATGATTGTGAGCTACCATGTGGTTGCTGGGCATTGATCTCAGAACATCTGGAAGAACAGTCATGCTCTTAACCTTTGAGCCAACTCTCCAGCCCTCAGATTGCCTTCTTATAGCACCCATGCCCACCAGCCCAGCGGTGGTACCACTACTAGTGATGTGGGCTCCTCTTACACTAACCAGCAGTCAAGAAAATGTCCCCACAGGCTTGCCCACAGACCCATCTACTGAAGGCATTTTCTCCACCCGAATTCCCTGTTCCAAAGTGACAGTAGCTTGGGTCAAGGTGACATCAAACTAGCCTGCACAGCTATCCATGCTCGACCAGCAAGGCTTCTAGCTACTGTTGGGTTTTCAGAAGTGGAATATATATATATTCTATTCTTGTCTCTGTATGTCGAAAGCCTGTAACAGGGCGTCTAAAATCCTGACAGCGTTGCCAAGATTTAGGCAGTCATATACTAGCACCTCCATTGTTGTGCTCAGGCTGTGTCACCTCCTCACCTCTGCTTCTTCCTAGAATGGGCTGGAGTTGATGCTGGAGGGGACAGGGCTGTGCACTGCAGTAAGGACGGCAGAGAGTAGAACACAGGAGTCACTTCACAGAGGACACATTGCTGGTCCTCCGAGCCAGTCCTTCACATGCTTTGCTGGAGGAGTCAGATCCTGTGGAGGAAGGTGACAAAGGAGAAGTGGGTGAGAAAGCTGACCACAGCAGGTGACAAGTGAAACTCACTGTCGGGTCTTGCAGGATGTCTGTAGAGAGACAGTATGGAGTGATTACATCTCCCTTCCTGAGTTCCAAGGAAGCGCTCATCATCTGGCCCCCTGTCCAGTTGATCAACACTTGCCCCATAGGCTTTACTCCCCCACACTTCCAGGGTGCATCATCAGGTCCCTACATCAGCTGTCGGAGAGGCTAGGTTCCAGTCAGCAGCTGAGGCATCTGCAACGTAAACCAGGGGCTTTCGGGACAAGTTGGTGAGTAGGTATGGGTGGGTGGCCCTTCCCACATCCTTGCCTGCAGCTTGCAACCCTGGGATTTTGGCCAGTGGGTTCTGTGGCGTCATTTAGCTCCAAACCCACAGCTTCTCATATACTAAGGGCAAGATGTTCAAGTCAGTTGCTAACTTGATCATGCCCTGCAGGTATGTTAAATGAGGTTGGCATCCCAGAACCCCCTGCCTTGTAACTACAAGACAGCACAAGCCAGAGCTTAGGACTGCCTCAGCTAGAACGTAACTCATGTTGGATCTGGGATGGCTCATTATTTATGTGTTTCTAATTATACTGCAATAACCAATACCACTGAGCAATTACCGTGCAAAGTTTTTTATATAATTTCATGTATACATTTATTTAATACATTCTATAATTTTCTATGGTGAGCGGTTCCCTATCTCATTCAATATTCTTCAAGAGCGGTTTACACTGCCAACAGCATAATCTATAATCTGCATGCATAATCATTTATTTGGCTTTCCCACGTGAAAGAACACATTGGTTATTTGTAATTGCCTTCATACGTCAATGTCTGTCAGTCATGTTTGGCTCCTCTATGTTGTTAAAACAAACAACCCCAGATCTCAATGGTTTAAAATAACAGATTTATTTTTCACTTACATAAGGGGTTAGCAAGAGATCTCGGAACATCACCGTCGCACTGAAACCAAGGCCAACAGAACAGCTGCCATCTCAAATGTCATTGGTCACCATGCCAGAGGGAAAATATAACTCCTACGAAAGTCACATTGGCAATGAAATACATCCTGGAAGGGATGTGCACTGCTTCTGAGCTGGTTGGTCAGATCTGGTTGCAAGGCCCCACACAACCACAAGGGGGCCAGGAAGGGACTGGAGCACTAAATAGGGCTTGAACAAGAAGAATCTTTTGTTTTTGCTGTATTTTCTCCAAATATTTTGTAGGTGATGTACATAGTAAACAGACATATGTAGTGGGAGTCGGTTTGTGTGTTCCTGGCTGCCCAGACTCCTGAAATAACCACACAGAAACTATATTGTTTGCAATACTGTTTGACCAATAGCTTAAGTGTATTTCTGGCCAACTCTTATATACTAAATTAACACATCTCCATTAATCTGTGTATCGCCATGTGGCTGTGGCTTACTGGCAAAGTTTTGGCATGTCTGTCTCTGGCAGTGGCTCCATGTCTTCTGACTAACTCATCTTCTTTTTCCCAGCATTTAGTTTAGTTTTCCCCGCCTAACT
>NC_022029.1:37848768-37863842 GCF_000317375.1 Microtus ochrogaster
ACTATAACTATTTATTTTTTAACTCTATCAAAGACCCCAGAAGGATAAATTATTATATAAGTAAACAGGAAGTGTATTGTAAGCAACTTTCAAAACTCTAGAATTGACAGAGCTATCTTGCTGCCTGGACGGTGATCCAAAGTTTTTGTTGTTGTTGTTGTTGTTGTTGTTGTTGTTTGTATTACTGGAGCATCCACCCATCTTTAGTCTACAGGCCCATGGTATCCATCAGATTTTTTCATGAAGCAGGAAATTTTAAAAGCAGTTTTGCCTGATGGTAGTTTGCCAGTCACTTTTTTATGTTCTGTAGAATGTCTGGCAGACTCATGAATCAGGAACCTCAAAGGATGGTCTTACTTTCCTTAGGAAAGTTTAGCAATTATTTCTCTGTAGGTCCTGTATGTCTGGTTTATACAACATAATATCAGGCAGTCCAGGCAAGAGCAGTTTCTTACCCAAATGGCTAACAAACTCCATGAGGAGCCTCTTCAATGCTCCCTCTTTTAAGTAATTGGTACTGCTAGGAGTGGATGTATCTCATTTGTCATGAAAAATCCTAAGTTTTTAAAACATTTTAAATGCCATATTTTGAAGTAAAATACAAGTAACCAATCTTTACAGGGTACAAGACTAAATTGCTGATTGGCCAGTAGCCAGGCAGGAAGTTTAGGCAGGGCACCCAGAACAGGAAAATTCTGGGAAGAGGAAAGGCTGAGTCTTGCAGTTGTCACCCAGACACAGAGGAAGCCAGATGAGAATGCCTGGCTGATAAAAGGTACCAAGCCATGTGGCTAACACAGACAAGAATTATGGGCTAATATAAGTTATAAGAGTTAATAAGAAGCCTGAGCTAATAGGCCAACCAGTTTATGACTAATGTAGACCTCTGTGTGTTTCTTTGGTACTGAATGGCTGCAGGAACAGGTGGGACAGAAACTCTGTCAGCAGACATACTTGCAGGTAAAACACCCATATTCATACAATATAAACAATATTAGAAGCTTTTATAGGAAAATTGTTGAGATAGACAGTAAATGGCACACTTTTAATGCCATCAGTGCACACACTGGCATTTTGTTTTGTTTTGTTTTTTAAAGACAGAGTTTCTCTCTGTAGCCTTGGCTGTGCTGGAACTTGATTCACACACTAGGCTGGCAATATACCAGGAAGCCAACAACCAACATCAAACTAAATGGAGAGAGACTTAAAGTGATCCCATTGACATCAGGAACAAGACAAGGCTGTCCATTCTCTCAACATCTATTCAATATTGCTGTGGGAGCTCCTTCAGCCAATAGCCTTTAAGATACCAGTCCACTTGGGTGTGGTCTCTTAAACTATAAATGCAGCTGTAAAGCATGCACTCACTCTCTTGTTTCCAGCTCTGGCTTCCGGCTGCTAGATTTGGTTCCTGTTTCCCATTCCTGCAGGGTATTGTGATCTAGGACTCTGATCTGTGAGTCTACCCCTAAATAAATAACTCTTTATTATATGTAATTCTGAACTAGTGTAGGATTATTTTGTAACTTCCACCATCATCTGATGCCTGAATGTGGGAACCAGTCCACCCTTTTTGGGATGGGTTCGCCAGCCGCATAGCACATTGTGCACTTATTTTCTTGCTAGCTGCTCCAGCCAGCACTCAGATGCAGTGGGCTGCTGTTCAGTGTTCCCCAGTTCATGACCCACACACTGCTGCTGAACACATTACACACTGGCCCAGACGCCACTGCCTGCAATCCCCATGGTACACATAGTCTGTAACTTGCACTGACAGAAAACTTTGGGTTTTCTCTTTGTCTTTGGCTCCAACTCTCAGAATTGTTTGATTGCCTTAATACCTGCTCTTAATTTGATAAACAAAGCATATTTTTCAGTGCCTAAGTAAGCAACACTGTGCGGTTGCTGCTGCCAGTGTCTCTTGCACATGTGGCTGCAACTGCGACACCTGCTGGCCAAAAACAACTATTATGCTAATTACAATTCACTGTAATGGCCTTATGATAGGTACAATATGAAAAACTATAAAAATTACTGATAACAAATTATTTCAGAGTTCAATAATTATTTTGCTTATACTATGGATGATTTTCTACAAGGCTTATGCAATTTTCCTTCTACAACCGTTTATTTGATTCTAGGAATCTTCTTTTTTATATTATCTCATTAAAAATGGTTTTGATAATAGGACCAAGAATGAGGCACTTTTAGAAATAATGCAATCTTTACAGACTAATAATAAACAGCTTGTTGAGATCAATACTATGGAGAGGGATAGTATCAATTTGACAATTATCTGAAAGAAATTGTGCTGTTGAATTTAACAATCAGAATCTCTTGAAAAGTTATGATAGATTAATGGATAAGTTATCTCTCCAGGAAGGTAATATGCACACCATCATAATTATGTCCAAGGATGAAACATTATCTTTACTCGACAAGTTTCATACTTTGGAATCCTCAGTGAGGGCATTAGAATAGAACATTGGATAAGAGATTCAGACTTTACAAAAGGCAGTAGTAAAAAGAATTGAAAGATTAAGAAATTTATTGAAATTGATGAGCAGTGACAGAAGGTACAAGGACAGGATTTAGCCTCATCAGTACGTGCCAGACCTGGGATGACTTACACAGAGTTTTAACTGAATATCCAGAAATTTCCTCAGAAAGACCATCTGGCACAAAGTATCCTAAGATAGTCAAAAATTATGCATGGGATCCAATACGTATGAGCAATCTAAAAGAAATTAAACAAGCAATAGTTTCTTATTGGATACATTCACCTTTGGTCCAGTAAATGGTGAAAACATGGGCTTCAAGTGATAAGGTAACCCCACATAATTTTATGTGTGATTATTCAGATAATCTCAATGGACCTAAAAAAATGGACCTCAGCTGCTTTGGAGTGTTATTTGAGAGATGAGGCAAAATTTTGGAACAACAGGGGAAAGCAAAAGGATTTGAGAATTCCTAAATCAAATTATTGGTGAGGGTCATTACTCCAATCCTCAGTAACAGATTCGCTATGATGAACACACCTTGTCCCTATATATCACAGCAGCCATAAATGCTTGTGACAGGATTCAGAAACCAAGAAAGAGAGTTGAATCAGATATTAGAGTTAAACAGAATCAGAAAGAATCCTTTAGCGACTTCTTACAATGATTAACTGAGGCTGTACAAATAGGACCATAAAGCTAGATAAATACTAATTGAATATTTGGCTTTTGAAAATGACAACTTAGAATGTAATAAGATCCTTGGGCCTTTAAAGGTCAGATAGGCACCAATGGATGAATGAATCTTGCATACAATGAGTGTTGAAATATTTGACTATAGAACTAAGGCTTGGGTAGGAGAAGCGATTTCTAATGGTATGAGGAGACACCAAAATGCCAAATGTCTTAATTGTGGTAGAATGGGACATCTAAGAAGGGACTGTAGACAAGGAATTCTTAAGAGTAATGTCTACTCTAGAAATGGCAAGAATAAGAGAACTCAGCTTTCTATATGTAGGAGGTGTGGCAAAGGACGACATTGGACCAATGAATGTAGGTCGACAAAAGACAGACAAGGCAACCCAATACTATCAGGAGACTACTTGGGGGGCCTCTCAGAGACATACATGTCAAACAAGGTCTAGTTATTACAGTCACTGTGGAGAACATGTCTCACCAGGAAAATTAAACAATCCAGTGCCTACTGTAAAAACCCATACTGTTCTGGATGATGGAATAGACATGGAGGATGAATAAAAAACTCCAGGGGAAATAGGAAATGTATATTTTGGCAGATTTCTATAAATGATCAAAGACCAAAGCTAAGAGTACATATAAATGACATAGTAATTGAGGAATTACATGGGTGTGAACTCTAGAATCTTGGCATCCAGATTGACCTCTTCAAGAGGTAGATGTTTAATTCCTAGGAATTGGAACTCTATCTCAAGTGAAACAAAGCACAAGGTGGGTTGAATGCATAGGGACAGAAGGACAGAAAGAAAGGCTGAGGCAATATAGCTAATATTGCAGTGAATTTTTAGGGTTATGACCTATTGCAGCAATGGAATACCCAGGTTAACATTCTTACATTCCCAAAAAGTCATGTTTCTGGGAAGGATATTATAAGCAAAGGTCACCAGCTATTCAGGCTATACAAGAACACAAAGCAACTAGCAAACCCTCAGAGATACTAACAACCTTACCTTTAAAATGGTTAACTTAGAAACCCATACGGTTAAACAATGGTCTTTAACAGAAGACAAACTGCAGGCTTTAGAACAGCTGGTGCAGGAGCAACTAGATATTTGCCATATTGAAGAATCAACCAGCCTTTGAAATTCTTCTGTATTTGTTGTTAAAAAATTCTGGAAAAGCCGGGCGGTGGTGGTGCACACCTTTAATCCCAGCACTCGGGAGGCAGAGGCAGGAGGATCTCTGTGAGTTCGAGGCCAGCCTGGTCTACAAGAGCTAGTTCCAGGACAGAAACCAAAAGCTACGGAGAAATCCTGTCTCGAAAAATCAAAAAAAAAAAATTCTGGAAAACAGAGAGTGGTGACAGATCTAAGAGCTGTTAACAAGGTTATTCAACCTGTGGGCCCCCTACAATCTGGAATTCCTCTGCTTTCTCTATTACCAAAAGTTGGCCTCTTATATTTATTGATTTAAAAGATTGTTTCTTTATTATACCTTTACAAGAAAAGGTCAGAGAAAAATTTGCTTTCACAGTGCCTACTTATAATAATTCTCAGCCTACTAGAAAATACTAGTGGACCGTCCTCCCACAGGGAATTCTCAATAACCCCACCCTATGTCAATACTTTGTAAGTCAGTCATTGGAAATAATATGCAAGCAATTTCCTAAATCTATAATTTACTATTACATGGATGACATTTTGTTATCTGACTCAAATGCAGATACTTTAGAAAGAATATCTAAAGAAGTAAAGAAAGTTTTGCCTAAATGGGGATTTTAAATTGCTCCTGGAAAAAAATGCAAAGAAGATATTCTGTCAATTACCTAGGTTACAAAATAGGTTACAGAAAAATAACACAAAAGGCACAAGTTAGGAGAGATCAATTGCAGACTCTTAATTACTATCAAAGATTGTTAGGAGCTGTTTTCAGTCCATGAGCAGCTGTTGGAATAACACCTGTTCTAATAATTCATTTAAACAAAACTTTAGATAATGACTAAGACTTAAATAGTCCCAGGGAATTAACAGCTGAAGCAGAAAAAGAATTGACTGTCGTTGAGGAGACATCTACACATGTAATAGAGTGAATCCAAATCTTAATTGTATTCTAGTCATATTGCCTTCCAGAATTTCCTCTACAGGAATTTTAATGCAGAGGGAAGATATTATCTTAGAATGAATCTTTTAACCACATAAACCAAGTAAAAAATTAAAAACTTAGTGAAAAATCTCTGAATTGATTATAAAAGGAAAACTGAGACTTTGTCAACAAGCAAGAGTAGACCCAGCAGAGATTATAGTGCCTTTCACTACTGATTAAGTTAAAAATTATGGGAAGACAATGAACCATGGAAAAGAGTTTGTGCTAATTTGGGGGGAGAAATTAATAGCAAATGGCAGAACTAGAAAAAAAAAACCATCCTGAGTGAGGTAACTAAGACCCTGAAAGACAAATATAAGTGGCTTTTAGACATAAAGCAAAGGACAATCAGCCTACAGTTCACAACCCCTAGACAACAAAGACCCTAAGAAAGTCATATACGAATCTACCTAGGAAGGAGAAAAAGACTAGATATTCTGAGTAAACTGGAAGCAAGGGGGGTGAAGGGAAGAGTGAAACAGGAGATGGGGAAAAGGAAGCAGAGTGGGGGGAAATGTATAACTTAATTAAAAACAATAAATAAAATTAAATTTAAAAAACTTACAAAAATCAGTAGCCCATCTATATACAAATGACAAATGGACTAAGAAAGAAGTCAAGGAAGAAATAACACCATTCACAATAGCCTCAGGTAATAAAAAATATCTTGGGATAACTCTAACCAAGCAAGTACAAGAGTCGTGTGATAAAAACTTCAAGTCTCTGAAAAAAGAAATTGGAGAAGATATCAGAAGCTGGAAAGATCTCCTATGCTCATGGGTCATAGGATTAACATAGTAAAAATGATCATCTTACCAAAAGTAATCCGCAGATTCAATTCTATCACTATCAAAATTCCAACACAATTCTTTACAGACATTGAAAATACAATTCTCAATTTCACGTGGAAAAACAAAAAACTCAAGCCAGCTAACACAATCCTTAACAATAAAAGCATTGCTGAAGGTCTCACCATTCCCAATGTTAAGTTGTACTATAGAGCTATGGTAATAAAAACTGCATAAAAAAAAGGAGACTTCTCAGCCATATAGAGGAGTAAAGGGAAACCCCCAGTCTTTAAAGGCCTGTTGCACTGATTGGTCGATGGTGCCTTATGGGAGGAAGGGCTGACTTTGGTGGCTTACAGTTCCAGAAAAGGAGCCTATAACAGTGGAGGGGAGGCAAGACAGCAGGCAGTTGGAGCAAGAAGTTGAGAGATCATACCCTCCACTGCCAACACAAAGTGGGTAGCAAACTGAAAATGGGGTGAGCATGTAAACTTTCAAATCCTGCCCACAATGACCTGCTTCCACTAGCAAGGCCCTACTTTTAAAAGTCCACAACCTTCCCAAACAGTGCCACCAACCAGAGACCAGGTTTTGAAATGTGAGCAATATGGGAGACACTGTTCATTCAACCACTACAGATAGACCTGTTTCTTTAGAAATGTCTGCAAAAAAAAAAGTGTGTGTGTGCGGGAAAAGACCCAACCTCAGATACACTAAAAATATACAAATATACTTCAATTCATTAACTAGCAACTTGGACTCAGAAAAGGAAATATAACTTTAGACATATCCATACATAAATTCAGGAAAATATGTCACATATAGGTATATGAATGTCTACAATGAAGCCAGTAAGATTTAATTAAAGCTGTGCATAATGGTTGAACAGATTGCCCTTGGTCTCCTGGTATGAACAGTATTTACTAAGACACTATGACCTGCCGCAACAGAAAATATCCAAAACTTTTACTAGGAAAAGTTTGTTTCTCACTAGCTAGAAGTCCAAAATGGGTTTTCTCACGTTTCTTCCTTCTGAGTAGAGAGAGGGATCCAGCTCTCTTCATTTTGCAGCTGCCCTGCATTCCCCATTAGGTTTCCGGGTCACCGTGCTCATGTGTGCTGAACCTGTGTGTGGGGGGAAACACGGGCTTATGTGTAGGAGGTTCGCAGTGCTCAGGTCTGCATGTGGGGTATGTTGTTTTTGCCCACCACTCCAAGGCTAGAGCTCACTTTCAGGACCACATGAAACTGCAGTCAGTTTAGGAATAGGGCCTAGCTGAGCTGGGCATGGTGGTGCTCATCCTTGATCTCAGCACTCATGGAGTGGAGGCAGGTTGATCTCTGTGAGCTTCAGGCCAACAGTAGAGATCCTCTCCTTATTGACTTCATAGACCTCAGCAAAACAACAACTGCAACAACAGTGACAACAAAAGATACACGTTGGGGCTGGGGATATCCCTGAGCTGCAGATGACTTGCCTAGCACTCACAATGTCCCAGACTCAGTCCCCAGTACTGAAACAGACTAGGTTGGTGATGGAGGAGGGCTATCTGTCTATCTGTTGCTTTCATTGGTTAATTAATAAAGAAAACTGCTTGGCCTGATAGGTTAGAACATAGGTGGGTGGAGTAGACAGAACGGAATGTTGGGAAGAAGGGAAGTGAGTTAGTCGCCATGATTTTCTGACTTGAGATGGGGGGTAGGCTAGAACCCTTCCTGGTAAGCCACCACCTCGTGGTGCTACACTCATTAATAGATATGGTTAATTAAGATGTGAGAGTTAGCCAATAAGAGACTAGAACTAATGGGCCAGGCAGTATTTAAAAGAATACAGTTTCCATGTAATTATTTCGGGTAAAGCTAGCTGGCGGCCGACGTCTGGGAGCTGGGTGGTGGGAAGCAGCCCGCCACTCCATCAACAGATTGGAAAGATGGAAGCACAGTTAAGAGCACTTCCTGTTCTTTCTGAAGACCTGGGTTTGGCTCCCAAAATCATGTGGTGCACAATTGCAACTCCCCAAGGGATCAGACATCCTGCTGCCTCTGAAGGCACCAGAATGCACATGGCAGACACAAAGTCACGAGGACACAGATACATACAAATCAATAAAAAGAGTTCTTAAGACAAACAAATAGAAACACGGTGCACATGCTGAATTATTCTCCACTCTTTTGAGCTATTAAAACCTTAAAAATTGTTCCTGCATTAAGTGCTGGCAAATAATGATGAGAGTTAGGCCTTGCCTGGCTGATTTTATCCACCACCTAGTGGGGGACCATTTTTTTTGCATATGAACCATGTACAATTTGGTAATATTTGTATAAGGAGAATACAAAGTTAGTTATTAAATTAAATATTTATGGAGAATGAACAAAATATACATTTGAATGTGACAAGTATCACAAAGTAACATTATAACATCGTATTTTAAAATAATAAACTTTTAATACATAGCTTCATTATTCCCCCTCCTATAAATGTACAGCTTTATTTTCCATAGGTAATAGGAAGAAGAACCAGTTTTCAAATATGACTTACCAGAATGTTCTTCCTTGTGAGAAGTGGATACATGCCCCCATCCCTTACCCAGAAGCTATCACCAACTGATAGCCACGTGTAAATGAAAAATTGTTTTTTTCCGAGTGAGTCTCACTGGGGAA
Source organism: Microtus ochrogaster (assembly GCF_000317375.1). Classification (NCBI taxonomy): domain Eukaryota; kingdom Metazoa; phylum Chordata; class Mammalia; order Rodentia; family Cricetidae; genus Microtus; species Microtus ochrogaster. Next base: position 37,857,554 of record NC_022029.1, read on the forward strand.
ACAAGTCACTCTTAAGGGTAGCCTGCATGCTAAACAGTGGATGGCTACCAAAAATGAACTCAATGCCATCTTTGGCCGATCTATTTTCTCATAATGTTACACCAGGGAGTTCTGTTTTGTTTTGTTTCCCCCACCTTACAGGTTTTTGTGTATATATTATGACTTTCAGCTTGGGTTTTTATGGAATTCCTTTGTGTGCGAATATGTGTGTCTCTGCACTGATATGCATCTTTTGAGCTATCCTTTGAATCTTTTTCTTCTTTGGTTGTTTAGTCATATTTTAATTTGTCCAATTTTATTTGCCCTATTTTATTTATTAGGTTCCTGTTTGTTTTCTAAGGAGAGACAGGACCTGTGTGGGTCTGGATGGAAAGGGAGGTCAGGAGAAAAAGAAAATGTTTTTCTTTGTGATTGATAGTTTTTAAAACTTCTTCAGATTTCAGGCTCATAAGAAATATTAACAGGTGACTGTATAAGGTTATTGTAGAATTTGAGAATATATAAGCTGAGGTTTAGGTGTAAGTGGAGGCTGCTCGTTCATCCCTGGCCACCCAGACCCGAAATAATCACACAGAAACTGTATTAATTAAAACACTGCTTGCCTATGAGCTCAGGCTTCTTATTAACTAACTCTTACATCTTGAATCAACCCATTCCTATTTTTTTGTATTTTACCATGAGGCTTGTGGTTTACCAGTAAGGTTCTGGAGTGTCTGTCTCCTTCCGCAGCTACATGGCATCTCCTTGATTCTGCCTACTCTCTCTCTACATCTCTGTTCTGATTTTCCCAACTTGCTCTATTCTGCCCCGTCATAGTCCCAAGCATCTTCTTTATTCATTAACCAATAAAAACAACACACACACAGAAGGACTTCCCACACCATTTAAGGACAATGCAAGTGGTTTTTGCGGTGATTGGTATTCCATCTGTGAACTGACGTCACTCTTCAGTTCTGCGATGGCTAAAGAAACTCTATTTTACTCTAGGCATTCATCTTGGTGCTCACCAGCCTTTTGTTTCTGACTCCAGTTCCTGGAAAATAAGTTCCCAGTATCCCTGACTCAGTAACCCCTCACACACCTGAGAATATACAGCCATGATTATCTACTTGTTATGTTATGACTAACTGCTTTTATTTCGCTTCTGTAATGTGCTTACGCAGATACCCAGAGGTTGTTTTGAGTCACTTTAACACTTAAACTTGGCAGAACAGAGCAGTTTTTGCTTGCTTATCTAGATGTTGAAGGTCTTCTTGTGGTTTTCGCCTTTAAAAAACCCTTCTGTATCCCCCTCCTTTGCGGCAATCTCAAATCTGGCTCAGAGATCGTTCATCCTGCTAGCAGTCAATCAATAAATATTTTAATTATAATGGGATTGAGTCTATGATCTTTTTCCAAGGGCTCACAAACTTTGTAACAGTAAGGATCCCTTACTGTACATTGCATGGCTTATCTCAGGGCTCCCAGAACTTAAACTTCCTCACTTTCATGGTAAGTCCTTTTCTGCACCAGATCCATGTCTCTCGTCACAACCTGCAGAGGTCCAACCTATTGCTAGCAGACTATTCTGAGAAAAGCTCCCGTTTCTGCATGACTGAGTCTCAGGGTATTGCCTGCTCTGCCAGATCCTTGATCCCTGTGCATCTCACGTGTGAGGGCAGAGCGTGGTCAGACCCTCACACGTTGCTAGGGAGACCATCACTGTTTTCTGAATGCTTGGTTCAGAAAATGGTTCGGACATAGCTTCGACCTCTGCCCCAGGGTCTCTTTGATGCCCCACTGCCCTCCACTGGTTAGTCAAATCCCAGTGGCAGGCCTAGACTCGCACCTCCCAGTAGCACTGGCTGACCAGACTTCCCAGGCTGGTCACTGGATCTGATTACAGAAAAAGGTGGAAATGTCGTAGGTAAATAGCAGGTGCCCTTTTGTCCCTTAAGGTCGAGCCTGGGTTGGGCTTGGAATGAAAATACTTCGAATGTCTTTGTGAAAAACAATTAGTGCCTTCCTGAGTGCGTGCCTAGCTGCAGTCTGAGTCTTAGGAAAATCAGTTGTAGGGAGCACAAGTTTAAAAAGTAAAATAATGGAGAAATGGGTGAAAAATAGGAAGAAATCAAAACCCTCCAAATGAGAGACGCAACAAGCTGAAGAGTAACGTTAGAGAGAGGGACTAGAGGGCCGCTCAGTGGGTAATGTGCTTGCTGTAAAAACGTGATGGCCTGAGCTCGGAAGTCCAGATGTGCATGGTGCAGTGCAGATGCCCAGATACACATCGGGGAACATGTCTGCAACCCCGGCCCTGGGGAGAGTCGAGGGGAGACAGAGACTAGCCGACCTGAGGAGCTGGATTGCCAGCCAGTCTAGCTGAAATGGCAAGCTCCAGGTTCAGTAGGAGACCTTAGTTTAAAAATAATAATAATAAAAAGGAACCAAGAAAACAAAACAAAAACTGAAACAACAGCAACAGGAAGTAAAGTGGAGATCCACAGAGGAAGACATCCAGCTTCAACCGCTGGCCTCCACATGCACACAGCACACAGGGGTGCATATGACCCCACACATAGGAGCCCATATATGGACATATGGCACGGGGGCACACACATGGGAAAGATCTGACCAACAGTGGATAAAATAAGGTCTGTATGTAATGAGTGTGAGAAATGAGTTCTGTTTGAAACCGTGTTTGGGCCAAATGAATGAAGGCATGAATTAATTTTAAAAAATCACATAACCACATCTTGTGGTTTATTTTGCCCACCATTTGTTTTAAGGTAGGTGTTGTTGGATTAGCAAAGTCAGTATGAGAACACAATTACCAAACCTGAAAAAGAACATTGTGTGATTGAAGGAACTCAAGGGCTGATTGCAAATCCCAGGATTATAAATGAAAATAGCATTATTCCCTGAAACCTATAAGAAGTAAATTTGATTTAAAAAATCATCTGATGTATGTGTAACCATCACCTGCAAATAAAATAACTAGAATGAAGTGATTGGGCGAACTTTCCTTACTCTCCTGATATCTTGGGACCATGTAAACACCATACATACTTTTTTTTATAGCAGGCCTGCAATTAAATAATGTGATTTCAAAGAACTTAATATTGTTTATTTTATTGGACAATGGAGACAAGTCTCGCCTTCTGGAGTCATTTAATGTAAAAAAAAAAAAAATCAATGTCAAGGTTTGAGTCTCTAAGTATTAAGAGCATGGTTTTTAGCTTGTGTCACCTTTTGCCTGTGGGAGAGCATTTTAATATCACTTTTAGGTAAAGGACAGACAGGAACAGATCGATCTTCCAAAACAATCTATGGAGACAAATATCACATTATAAACCATTCATAGGCGGGGCACTGAAGAAACAGGGACTTGAATTCACCTCTCTCGTTCCAGCGTGAGCCAGAGAGGGCGTCTTTTTTATTGACAGGAAATCCTGGAAAAGTATGTTCAGTTCTCTGTACCTTTTCTGGACCTTAAGTCAGGTGTGGTGGTGCATACCGGTATCCTAGCTCGCACTCAGGAAACAGAGGCAGGAGGACCACCACAAGTTTGAGGGCAGCCTTGCCTACCTAACAAGTCCTGGCTATCCAGGGCCACAAATAGAGAACCTGTCTCAGAACATAATGAACATTTCTCAGGTACCAATAACAGAGGGTTTTTTTTTTTCTGCTACTTTTGTACATTTTCATCTCCTTAGTTAAAGATTATTCAACAAAGGATCGAAAGCTTATCAGAAGTGAGGGACTGAAGTGTTCTGACCTAGTATTTTCCCCTCTGTGTTAACTTTCTCCTCATTCTTGTAACACACAGCCATCCCTTCTAGAGGGCTGGGAAGTTGAGGTTTGAGACAAAGCAAACTTGAATAACAAAGAAGAGTAGATGAATCATTTTTCAAACATAATTGCCAGATAAAAGTAGTGATGTGCTAGCTTTGTGTCGGAGATTCTGTGATGTAGAAGGGCCCTGACTTATCAAACACTAAGCTGACCCGAAGGTGGGGTTGACAGATGAATTACCTGGCCCAGATCAAAGCGTTTCACTGCAAAGGGGACCTTGTCACGTCCATCCCTTCAATCGCTCGCTTCCTGAAAGTGAACCAGAAGGCATCCTGCTGCTGTCACCCTCTGAACTGAACCTTCTCTGTAACTCCTTTGTCCCCGGGCTCCAGTCCTCCGTGATTCCCAGTACTCGGTGTTTGTCCTTCTTTCATGAAGGGATGAAAAAGTTGCTAGCTGTTTCTTTTTTTTTTCTTCTTCTTCATCTCTGCTCTATTTAAGCAAGCAGAATGCATGACTATTTCAGCCTGGAATTTGGGGGTAAATTTCATTTAGATGGTGGGCGTCTCTCTTCTACTCCTTTTCTCTGTTTCCACTTGGCATTGTATTTATTAGCATGTTAACTATCAGCCTATTGGCAGCGTAGGGGTGCCAGCTGACCCCAATTCAAGGTGTTGTACTTAGCGTGTACTGGAATAACACATCCCTCGAGCCTTTCTCTTTGGCTGAATTGACATTTGTTGGATCATTACCGTTGTTTTTCAAAGTAAATGGGACATCTTTGTTCACCAACAGGGCCATGGGTGGGAGGAGTCCAACAAGGATGAGAAGAGGGGCTGGGTTTGTGAGCCCAAGGAGGTGAGGGCTGAAGGTCACCGAGTCACAGAAGTAACCTGTTGAAATGGCTGAATTTGCCAGGCCATACCAATGAGAAAGCTCAGCTTTAGGTTTAGGTGCTAATGTAAGTCACTCTGTCTTATCTGTGTGCTCATCTGCCTGCTCCTGCTGAGACCAGCAGACAGGCAGGGTTGGGTCTGCTACTTTTGTTTTCTATTTTGGAACCCTTCCATCCCTGTAGCCTTTCTTTCTCCCCACTATTGCTAGTTTTTCTAACTTTATTTTTTCTTTTTGAAAGGTACATCCCTTTTACAATGACTCAAGTTGAGTACTCTTTTGAGACGTCTTCTGGGTCTCCAGGGGGGGAAAAAATCATACTTCCTGGTCCAACAAATATTGAAAATGTGGGTCCCTCCCACCCCCACCTCTCCATTGTCCTGACTCTAGATGCCATCACCATAGAACTTGTCCCAGCCCTCTGGCCTTAATGATTCTCCAAGTAGGAAATAGTCCCCTTCTTAATGTCTCACATGATTCTAAACTCCAGGCCTGCACCTGCGGTTCTTCTGTGAACTCACGTGATGTCATGCTCTGGGCTCATGGGGACCCTGAGGTCCAGGTCTTTTATCTGAGAAACCACCTAACTGAAGATGAAGACGCTGTGCACTCCACATGCCCAACGTCTGGTCTCTGGGGAGTTCTCTCGTGGGTGCTGACTGGAGAGTGCACTAAACCCTCTTGGTCTGCCCCACAGTCCAGAACGCTCACTCCTCCGTCCTGGGTGTGTGTGGGGGGGGCGAAGGGGGGGTGACGTGAGCAGAAAGATCTAGTTCTGCTCTCTACACATGGGTCACCCATTTAACACACCGTCGAGACCTTTCCAGGGCCTCCAACAAAGCCATAAGGAAAAAATGGAATTGTCTCTTTCCCAAACTTGTAAGGCACCTTGTGGGGACTTCTTGAAGCCATTGTGGGGGCTGTGGAAGATGGATTGGCATTACTCTGCCAGGGTCAAGATGACAAGAGCCGAGGTTCCGCATAGGAGTTCTGACGGACGCAGGTCAGTCCACTGTAAGAGGAAATGGTTGCGGCTGGGGTTAGCCGGCAGTCCGGGCACAGGAATCCTAGAGAATGCACGTACCTGATGGCTCCCTGGTGTAGGTGTATAAAAACACAAGTCAGGTGGCAGGGGTCCCTGGAACACCTCTGGGGTTCATAAAGTGGAATGAATCAGTAAAATTCAAAGTCTGGTGCCAACTTGGGGCTTTTTAAATCCCCCATCCTGTGAGATTTCAGAGACATACTGATTCGCTTTCCCAAGCAGCAAATCAGTCTCTCGGGCTTGTAACTAACGTTTCTTTCTTTAAGTGACATAAGAAGGACTTTACAAGTCCCCTAGCATCAACCCTGCTTTAGTAAATTAGAAGGAGTTAGCAACTTCGGTGTCTATCCTACTCAAATTGAGCAGAAAATTGAGTTGTTACTTGTTTGCTTAATTTACACAAACAATTATCTTAACAGTCCACTTTGTTTTGGTTTTGTGAATCCAATTCCTGTCTGGCTTCAATAGGATGTCTGTTTAGGTTCAGATCATTTGGAAGAGGCTTTTTTGATGGGGCAGTATTGATTTAGCTCTTTTGCTATCAAAACACTGATGTATTTAAAAAGACCCAGGGTA
>NC_022029.1:37864691-37867999 GCF_000317375.1 Microtus ochrogaster
ATCTATGTATCTTTACTTGCAAGTGTTCACTGCAAAGAGTCTGGTTCGAGGCCTCTGGTTTCTGCTACACTATCAATGCTGGGTCCTCACTGAGACTCCTCTTGGATATCCTGTTGCTGCCCTGTGTTATGGACATCCGGCAGCTTTGGGTCTACAGGACTGGCCCCTTCATGCACTCCAGAAAGTCATAGATAGGGTGGATGTTGGGGAGAATCAACTCATAACCTTGGTTCTGAGCCTGGGCTGTTAGTTTCAGGGTTGGTCAGTCCACCAGCTCTCCCTTGTCCTCCCTGCAAGGAGGACACCAGGGTGAGCTCTCTAGCACTTTCCTGGCTAGTTCACCCCTTGCCATGATGAACAAGCAGAGGGGTCAGTTCTGCTTTCACACCCCCAGGGGCTACTCTCCCAAAACTACACCTTCAGGGTCAACTCTACTGAAATCACCTTGATTATAATGCTATTTTCTTATCACCCTCATCGATGTAAAATTTGGGGGATAGCTTTGGTGGGTTTTGTGGGATATTGCTGGGTAATATGATTACCTAAGCCTGATTACTGTATATCAATACCTAGATTATTAAAATATATAGAATATTTCTATATATATTAATAAATATTTCAGAAGATAAAGCACAATGATGTGTATAATGCACATAAAATATGTAATTATATCAGACACAAAGTACAGTGTTGCTGAATATTTGTTTAACTATGCAGAGATGTATTGTATTTGTTTAATTATGTAAATATGTGTTGTTGTTTTTACCTTGACTGCCTAAGGCACTTGATTGGTCTAAGAAAAAGTTAAACAGCCAATAGTGAGGGAGGAGGTACAGGGGGAACTTCTGGCCAGGGACAGTAAGTATCAGGAGGAATTTAGGCTAAGGGAAGAAAGAAAAAGAGACAGTAGGGAGACAGCCAGGGGCCAGCCAGCCAGATGCAGATGAGGCAGGAAAGTAACACAGACAGAAGGAATGAAAGGTAAAAAGCCCCATGGCAAAAAGTAAATGAATAGAAGCAGGTTAAATTAAGTTAAAAGAGCTAGTGGGTCAACCTTCATAATTAATAAGTCTGTGTGTCTTTATTTAGGAAGCTGGTTGGTGGCCCAAAGAAAATTCCAACTACAGTCCAGTGCTCTACTGAAGAGCTAGATTCCCCTGACCTCCTGGCCTCTTTTCTGCTACAGACTCCTCTGAATTATCTACTTCTCTTAGGGACCCATTGGGGTCTCCTCTGATGTCTCCAGACCTTCCCTTTTATTGCCATTTACTGTTCATTTGTCATTTTATTTAATACAATTTAGAAGAAACTTATTTCCCACCCCACCCCCAAATGAATAGGAAGTGTCTTGTTCAGTTTCTTGAGAGCAGTAACCTTTTCTTTCTTTCTTTTTCTTTCATGACTGGGCTATAGAGATGTCCCATCTCCACTGAATGTCTTCTCTATAACTCCAACATTGGATGTTCAGAAAACTCAAGTTCACCAACACCGATAGTCTACTTTATTAATGGTGTATTACTTTGCAGTAATTTATGTAATGGCAGCATGAAATGTAGATTTACATCAGAGGTAAAGTAAGAGAGATATCAGAGTAAGCACATTTTAACGTTAGGTAAAGAATGCTATCAATGTTATTTTGCAGCTAGCATTCAGAGACCAGCATCTGATGACACAGAACACACACAGACATGTACTCAGAGTGCTGACTCTGCCTGGCTGTTCTGGTACCTTGCAGAGGGTGAAACCATGGCCAGTCGTCTTGGCTCCCTATCTTGCTAACCAACTGCTCTTGCTCAAGTTGAATGAAGACCTCAATTTAACCATTAAACAAAGTGGAACTGTTTACTAGCTACTTCCCCTGTCAAATTTAAATAACTGGAATGAAATGTTCTTTATTAACAAAGCTAGATTGTGTGAGGTCTTCATCTTAATCGGCTTATAATATACATATTTATGGGGTAAAATGTGGTAACTTGATAAATGCTTACATTTTGTGATAATCAAATCAGGGCAATTAGCATTTCCATTTCATAAAAATTATGGCTTCTTTGTGTGTGGTCTTTGACTACTCAAACACTTTTTAAACAGGGAAACAAATCGAAAGAAGTCACTTTTTTAATTTGACAAGCAAACACATTTTCCTTAAATTTATGAGTCAATATAGATTGCTGTCTTTTCTGTTTTCATTTTCTTCTCTGTCTGTACTGAAGAGCTGGATTCCCCTAGCCTCCTGGCTTTTCTTCTGCTGCAGACTCCTCGGAATTATCTACTTCTTTTAGAGACCCATTGGTGTGTCTTCTCATGTCTCCAGATCTCCCCCTCTACTCAGATGTCACTTAGAAAGTCTGTCTTTCTCTGTCTCTCTTTTTGTAATTCTAAGTAAATTTATCCATTTTCTGAGTTTTTCTCTAGCAAATTTGATTTATAGACCTTCTTATTTGTTGCTTTATGACCCTTTAGCATTTGCTAAGCATGGTACTTTGACAATTAGACATTTTTGGTATATAAAATATATGTATATATATATATTTCTGTTTTTTCTTTTTATTTATTCTTCTCTCATACAATACATACTTTCTGCAATTTCCCCTCCCTCCACTTCTCTCAGCTTCCTACCACCTCCCTTCTTCCTTAGATTCACTGTTCCTCCATTTCCCTTCAGAAAAGAGCAGGCCCCCAGGGATATCAACTCAACACAGCAGAATAAGAAGCAATGAGACCAAGTATAAGCCCTCATATCAAGGCTGAACGTGGCCATCCAGTAGGAGGAAAGGGTCTCAAGAGCAGACTACAGAGTCAGAGGCACCCCCACTGTTAGGGATTGCACTAAAGCCCCAAGCTAAACAGCACAGCATGTTTGCAGAGGACCAAGTACAGACCCACGCAGGCTTATAGGTCACCATGTCAGTCTCTGGGAGTACTCAGTACTTCCTTTCTTTTTTGTTTTATATTTTCAGATTAATTACATGTTTAGGTGATTTACAAGTTAAATAATATACTTTTCTATTTTTAATTTAAGTTTCCTGGGATATGAGATATGCAGAAATTTTAATGCACTGTAAAACTAGAATGTTTCCATCTCAGTGTTTATGTGAACACAGTACTCAAGTACCATGAAGCTGTTATTCTGTCTTCTCTAATTTTGAGCCAAATGTTATAAATCATTTTTCTCAGCTAACTTTTTTCTTTTTAAATTTAGTTTTAATTTAGAACCTTACAGCTTTCCCATCTCAGGTGCCCCACCCCAAATTCATGGCCTCTTTTTCTTTATTATTGGTACATGTGTAAGCCAACTTTTCTCTTTCTTT
>NC_022029.1:37868367-37880992 GCF_000317375.1 Microtus ochrogaster
TGCCTCCTGAGTGCTGGAATAAAAGCCATGCATCACCACCTCCCAGCAGCTATTTTTTCTTTATCTATCAAACGAACAACGTCCTTTACACATGTTCATTTTCATGGGGTCTCTTCTAGGAGCTGGAAGAAAACAATAGGCATAAAATAATGAAGTTTGAGTGAGCCAGTTGGTAGAACTAGTCTGTATGAGGTGGTTAAAGGAGACCTGCTTCCTCCTCAGAGGCTCTGTGCCAGTGGACTGTCTACACCTTAAGCTGGTGCTCTCATTTTCAGTTCCAAGCCAGGGTAGGAAGCTCAAATTTGGCTGAGGGGAGGAGCGTTAAGCACAAGGAGGGCTGAGGAACCGGAACTTGGAAGCCAGTAGTTTCTGAGAAAAGCTGGTTGAGTCAAAAAGAGTCTAAGGAAGGGGTGGTGCCACAACTTGTGCTGAAATGGGTCTCCTATTGGATGACTTCAGACACTTGCCATCGCCCCACCTCCTTCTGCCTGGAGGGGGTGCGGGAGGGATACTGTATGTTATGTAATTTATTAGGCATTTTGTATCCATTGTTTTATTTAATTATATATAAAAACAAGCCCTCTGGATAGAACTGCTCATAAATTTTTATAGAATCCTGAGTACGTGTGCATATAAATTTTATACTACATTATTTAATGATGTATCACCCTCTAAATGACACATTTGAAGAGATACTGTTCTTTTCAATTCCTGGGCATTTTCTGCTTATATCTACTTCCTCTAATTTTTATTAGTTAAATGAACATAACAAAACTATAATCCTAGCCATCTTCAGGGTACAGCGTAGTCACACTGCCTACAAACACTGCTCTCTACTTCCAGAAATCTTTTCAACTTGCAAAACAGAGAAGCTATCTATATCCATGAAACAAACTTCCCATACCTGTGTCACACGTTTACAGAATTTAATTTTCACTTCGCCTTAACAGTCCAGGTACGGTTAGTAATAAGGTAGTGCCCACGGATGGCAACCAGGTGGGTATTTACTCAGTACTTTGAGACTATCCGCTCACCTAATTATTCAGCCTGCGTGTGCTTTGCACGTGGGGGAGATATGTTCGTGGAACGAATTTTGGTTACCGTTTAAACATTTCCCAGTAACTCTTGTCATTTTGGATGGAATGTTTCGAGACAGGTACCCTGGGGCAAAAAAAAAAAAAAATCTAACACTAGGTTTTAAAAAACTCTTCCTTTTTAGCCACTTTTAGACAGGGACGCTGAGGGAACTTTTTTCTAAATGATCAAGTACATAGGAAGTGACTCAACTCAGTTAAGACCTCCTTTTCCCTGGGAACTAGTGGTCAGCTCCAAAAGACACCAGAAGATTCTAGGGGACACTTTAGGACTCACACACCCCGGAGCAGAAGGCCAAGGGGCGTGGCCACGAGTGGGCGGCACCAGGGGGCGTGGCCCTACAGCGACAGGGCGTGGCCGGTCTGCCGGGGAGGGGTGCGCGCCGGCAGCGGGCGCGATGGCGGCGGACGGGGACTGGCAGGATTTCTACGAGTTCCAGGAGCCGGCCCGGAGCGTCCAGGACCAGGAGAACTGTAACGCGAGCCCTGAGGCCGAAGCTGGGGCACCCGCGGGCGGCGACAGCTTCCCAGCCTTGGCCTGCAGCCTGGAGGAAAAGCTGAGCCTGTGCTTCCGCCCCTCCAAGGACGCCGAGCCCCCGCGGACGACCGTGCGGCCCATCACGGAGCGCAGCCTCCTGCAAGGCGACGAGTGAGTGCGGGCCCGGGATCGGGCGGGAGCAGCCCCCACCTCGCCCTGCCCCCGCCGCCACCGGGAGTCCGAGCAGGCCCCGCCCCACGCCCTCCTTCCTCCTCGGCAGCTCCCAGCCCCGCCCCGAGCTGCTGGCCTGGCCGGCTGGAGTTTAAAAGCCCTTTGCCTTCCCTTGAACCCTCCTGCAGACCCCTGTGTGCTGCCTCCTGGGGCACGGGCGGGTCATTCGTTCATTCAACTCACTTCTGTTAAAGCCCCTGCCAAGTACTTGGCACTGGGCATGACCAAAGTGTGCATTGCTCCTTCCAAGTAGGACACCAAGTGGGATGGGACATAGGTCTGTTAAATGGATGTTTTATGGATGTGATGAGTGTTTTGATAGATATTTGTACCGGATATAGGAGAATTATTTCAAAGGGGATGTCCGAATGAAGACTTCATAGGGCAAGCAGCCCGCAAATTGAATCCTGATGGAGTCAGGTGCAAAGGTGCAGGGGTGTGAGGTACCATTGATGTCTCAGAAGTCTGTTGGGACCGCAAGAGCAAACTGCCACAGAAGCAAAAAAGTGAAGGGTGGCAGTTACTAATGTCAAGGATCCGGTAGTGTATTGGGAAGACTAGTTAGTGCACGGCAGGCAATGGCTACAGAATCTTTTATGTGACTTAATTTTATGAGAACGTTCACAAGGGTTGACGAGAGCACTTTATTTAAACACTTAAACCCCAGTCATTGTTTGGTTAAGTGAAAGTTGTGATTATGGACCATGATTTTACCTCATAAGAAAACTAAGAGAATGGTGAGAGCCAGCGCGCTAGAGTGTTTTGTTTGTAGGGAGACAGGAGGCCCTAGGTGCACTGAGTTCTCTCAGAAGGCTTGGGTGGGACCTATTTCCAAAGCACTGGAGCGGTGGAGGGACTACAGGTTAGTTAGAAAAAGAAACCTTTTTGTTACATTTTATTAATTGTTTGTGAGTACTTGTGTGAGCGTGGGTGGGTGCAGCAAGGCTCTCCAGTGCGGTGGCACATCCTTGGAGTCAAAGGACCCCTCATGGATGGTGCTTCCTTTTTTCCAACCATGTGGCTCCCCAGCATCATTGGTCTCCATGGCTGTAGGCACCTTTACCGGCCAAGCTGTGTGAGAAATTCTTGAATGATGATAGGACTCCTGTTAAGAAAAGAGTTTTAATTCCTCAAGGAATTGAGATTTGTCAAGAAAGAGCAGGGAGAGGACACCCGTAAATGTGGCTGAAGAGCTATTTTCCAACACCATTGCTTTTTATTGTTTCTTTTGCCCAGGGGCACAGGAGGGGTAAGCTTATGATGGGATTTTAAATGTAGAGATAGGTGTGCTGTGCATAACAAAAGGTGACTTTTGTGGAATTTTCCAAAGATAAGATAGCTTTATGTATGTGTAGATTCGTGTACACTTTGTTGAGGCTTGCTGCATATTCTGGATTTTAAAATTGTATTTATGAGTAACTTACCTAAAACTGATGCATGTGGCTTGTCCTAAGATTCTTAGAAAACCTATTTTTGCTTCAGCTGGATATTCTGCAAAGTTTATTTTAGCCTGCCCTTCAAACTTAGAGATAGCTGTAAAGTCTAAGCTATTTTGTTGCTTTTCCGGTTTTGTTTCTAGCCCAAGCTGGCTTTGAACTTGCCCTGTGCTGAGGCTGACCTTGACTTCCTGTTCGAGCCTCAGGTAGCTCTGGCAGGCCTCAAACTCATTTTGTAGCCAAGGTTGACCTTGAACTCCCGTTCTTTCTGGTGCAAGATTACCAGAGTACACACACCAACACACCCACTTTTCTGTGGTGCTGGGGTTTGATTCCAGGGTTCGCCCAGGCTAGGTAAACATTTTAGCTTTTGGGCTTCATCTGTAGCCCCTGTTGCTCCTGATTGTTTTTTAGTAGGTGGTGTGTTAGTAAGAGTACCTGTGAGCTAGGGCTCACTCCCCGTTGTCTCCTCCCTCTGGTGTACTTGGGCTTTGTAGGGTCCATTCCAGCTTCTTTCAGCAGTAGGGAAATCCCTTTGCCTGATTGCTGCCACGACTTGGATCTTTTACTTAACTTCCTTGAGCTTTGCTTTCAGTTTCTGTCAGTATGGATTGTACTGTGACCCAGGATGGCCAGGACAGTGTCCCCTGGAGCCGCTGTCTACAGGACTTTGGCTGGGAGGGAGCTCTCCCACCAGCTGTTTATGACAGGTCAAATATTTGTGATAAGGACAAGGCAGCTCAGACACCTTGACTAGAGAATTCTGGAAATCTTTGCGGGAAGTTGACCTTATGTCCTTCCAGCTACAATTGTTCTGACCTTGGGAGAGGGAGAGTGGCTGCCTTGTTTACAGTCCTGTTTTCTTGGAAGCTGGAGCCCAGAGACACTCCTTCCTGGAGAGAAACTCCACTGTCTTTGTCTTGTAGCTTCTTTGAAGAAGGGTGTGACCAACAGGCAAAGCAACTCCTCCAAACCTGGGCCTCCTCACCTTTTAGAATAGTCTGTGTCCTTGGCCAGGGTTAGGTATATAGTCAGTTAGTGTTTGAAAAGTTGTGGCCCAGGATGGTCAGACTCAGCAAGTAGCTGCCTTTGCCTCCAGTTCTGGTTCATTGACACTGGAGAACACCAGGTTCCGATTTGTAGGGGCATAGACCCTGCTTCCTAGAGCTTTTTGGGTTCATGTTTTTCTTGAGGTTGATTTGGCTTTGGAAGCCACACACCCCTTGGGTTGTTTTATACTTCTGGCAGCTTCTTTTTTTTTTTTTCTTAGAATTTTGTTTATTAAATCAAGTATGTTTCTTTTCCTTGTTACGTTTTTGTCCTTGCTAGGGTTGTTTGCATATTGATTGCTGACAAACTTGGATAAAAGAGGCTTATCTAAATACTTCATGATTTATTTCTTACAATTAGATACCTGTTATACATTTTAACTTTAAAAAATGTGACAGTTAGTGTTGTCTCCCAGTAAGTAGCTCAGATGTGTAGTGTTTAATCCCTCTTGCCCTAACTAAATTTTGTCTTACTGATATCCCATAAAACATCATGTTGTACTACATTGATGATTATTTTGATACCAAACCCTGAATTTTGATCATGAAGTCTGCTGACTTTGTCCATTGTGGTTTGTAATATTTTTCAATACGATTTGTTTGAATTAATGTTTAAAATGTTGGAGCTGGAAAAGATGCCCACTTCATGTCTAAGCTTCATCTTGTAGCAGGGCAACTGATACCCAGGCAGGTTAGGAACTTGCCAAAGACTGGCTCATTATTTGAAGGGAAATGAATATACAATTCTGTTTCTTGAGTCCAAGCCAAATGTCCCTTCACTTTACCCCGTCACCCCCGAACTCAGATGCTGTTTGATAAGATGGGTAGTTGTGTTGACTGTGTAACCTGCCTGCACTGTGATCCCTCTCCTCAGCCTCAATTCTTACCCTGTTACATTACAAATAGATATCAAACCCTGTTCTCACACTGAGATGGAATCCTTGCTCCAGAGAATATAGCATGTCTTTGGAAAGCACGGCATGTTTGCTTTGTGTCTCTGGAGACAGTCCTGAGATTGTCCGTGTTTCCTGGCTCTTCACTTGGAAAATGAGGGTAATAAAGGGTTCTGCTTCTAATGTAGGTTTTTTTTTTGCTTCTAATGTTTTTGAGGATTAAATGACTTTTTCGTGTGTATGTGTGTGTCTGTGTCTTCATTTATCTAGCTACACTGTTTTTTTTTTACATTTAGTTACTTATTGTGTGTGTGTGTGTGTGTGTGTGCTCTGTCATTCTTCTGTGTGTGTAAACTTCTTGGAACAATGTCCTGCACATAGTCAGTCCAATTAGGATTTTTCATGACTTTTGTTGTTGCTTTTCTAAGAAACAAAGCACCTTCTGTTTTTTTTTTTATTTTAATTTTTAACAATTTTTTACACTGGGTCCTTTTACTGGATCTTTAATAAAAGCCACGTGGAGTGTTATATTTCACTGACTGCTGTTTTCTTCTGTTTAAGGATTTGGAATGCCCTGACCGATAATTACGGGAATGTCATGCCGGTAGACTGGAAGTCGTCCCGTACGAGGGCTTTGCATTTGCTTACTCTGAACCTCTCAGAGAAAGGGGTAAGTGAGGAACTGGACCCAGTGACTGCAGCAGTGCTGATAGTGGGACAGTAGGGGCAGCATCTCTTAGCACAAGCTCGTGGAGCTGCCTCTTGTTTTCAAGCCGCTGTCCAGCCTCCTCTTGCCGCCTTGGATCCACTACTGTCCCTTTGCTGGTGCGATCTTGCCGTTCCTTATGTGTTCATTTTTGCATGGCTGCTAAATTCTGTCACCAACGATCTCCATTTCCTTCTGCTTATACAACCAAACTGTGATAGAGTGAGAACACTCAGAATCCTCCTGTTTTATTGAACATATTTTGTGGGTATTAGGATATCAGTAGGGAGTAAATGGTAATGTAATTTAGTGATGCTGGGCACCACGTATATTTCTGTGATTATTAGGGAACCGTCAAAAGACATTTCTGTTCTTGACTTTTTGTGTGCATGTATGATCTGTACACTCATGTGTATATGTGTGTGTGAATGCTCGTGTGCATTTATCTGCTGGTTGGCATTGGGTATTCACCTCAGTCATTTTCTGCCTTACCTTTTAAGATAGGTTGTCTTATGAATCTGGGCCTCACTAATTCAGCGAGGCTGGCTGGCCAACCAGCCAGCCCTAGGTCCTCCCCCCCCCCGTCTATATTTAGGAAGGTGAACATCCAAACTGGCTAGGCTCCCACAAAGCCAGCACATTAAGTAGGATCAAAACCCCCCGCCCAGCACTAGAATTATAGGTTGCATCCTACTGTGCCTGGCTTTTATGTGGGTGCTGTGGATCTGAAGTTAGGTCCTCATGCTTGTGTCTCCCCACTTTAGCACCCGGATGTCTTCCCATTGCTGATTTTTGATGTTTTAATGTATGTCCATCCTGATATTGTCACATGAAGATGCCTTGTGTGACAAGCGTGAACACAGTGGTGTGATGACTAGGGGCCGGGAAGGAATGATTTGCAGTAGACATTAACAGAGAGAGCTCCATTAAATAGCCAAATTATTTAAATTTCAGACTCACCCCGTTTTAAGTTCTAAGTTCTTCAGCAGAGCAGTGTGAACGCATGTCAGATCCCCTGGCACTCTGTTTCATTTAGTGCAATTGTGTGATCACAGGGAACGTAATACTGTGGGGCTGTCAGTGTGGTAAGCAGTGTTGTTAATGTTTCATGAATTTTCGTAGCTAACCAGCCTCACTGCTTCCTCCTGTCGTTAACTCCTTTAGGCTTCGCAGGTTGACCTGACACACATTTACTAAACAGGACCAGAGCTAGATCGCTTTTGTTCCATCTTCTGTTTATTTAGGGCTTAGCTGTCATTTGGGACTTTGTCCAAGTTCCCCTGCTTCTCTGAAGCTTCCTATTACTGTTTTAGCCTCTGCTGATCTCATGGAATTAGACAATTTTAGGGTCTCTAAAGGACACTTAATCCAGCCTCTCAGATGGGAGAAACCCCACCTACAGCATCACTGACAGATGGTTTCTTCACCATGGCCTAAATCCTCTCGCGGAAGAAAACATGCTCCTGTGTAGAAACTGGAGAGCCCTGCGGAGATGTGAACTTTTACAGGGTTTGTTTTCTGTCCCAGTGAGTTTAGCCCTGTTGTCTCTTGGGTGCTAGTCCCAATAGGGCAGCGTCCATGTGTCTTTCAAATCATCACGGTGCTTTCTCACTAATCATGTTTCTGTGGCGGTCATTAGATTGTGACTTTCTAGTAACTGACTCTGTTACTGCTCTTAGTAGCCTGTCTGTTGAGTAAGTAGATGAACGGAGACTTCCACTTTTTCACTGAGACTGAAGTCAGAAACCATGATGGAAATTTTGCCTTGTTTTAATTTAATTTTTTTAATTGAAAGGATTCATGAGTATATTTTCTTTTTTTTTGAGTATATTTTCTTATTGACATTTAAAAAAGTAGCATAAAACAGTGCATTTCATAGCTTGGAAAAGAAGCACAGTAGCTCCATGATTCAAGTACTCCTACCCGACTTCACTGAATAAAATATCAATCTCGTATTGTTCCTCTGTAACTCCACTCCTTTTGTGTCCCTCGGATGCTGTTTGTAGTGTCAGAGTATCACTGTGGCCATGCTAGTGACGAGTAAAGACTTTCCATTTAATACCGGGACTGGTGTGGAAGGCTTTACCTGGGAAGACTCGGTAGGTCAAATAGACACATGAGGATCACTTGGTCGGTGGCGTGCCTTGCTGTGGCTCTTCTGCTGACAGAGTTAGAGTAGAGCTCCAGCCCCAGAAAGGTCATCTCTGCACAGCGTTCCTGAAGACCTGGTGTGCACGAGGCAGGGCGGAGCCATCGTGGGACTCCGGTGCTGTACGGTTAGGAAAAATGTAGCCTAGGAAAGTGGTATCATCATCGCCATGTCGGTGCTGTTTTCTTTCCACGACTGAGTAAAATTTGGCTTTTGAAAGTACTCTTTACACTATCCTCCTTATAAAATGGGATCTTTAAGGGGATTTTTTTTTTCTCAAGAATAAGAGAATAGTTTGCTTTTTTGTGTTAACAATATTCAGGAAAACAACAGTTAGATTTCATTTTCTCTCACTGACGGTCATGGCACACATTTTTCACATTTGTTGGGTCCTTTCTAGAAGCCTGGCACATTCCACATTCTTTTATGGGCATGTTTTTTCCATTTGCTGGGTGTGCAGTTGAATGCAGGGCCACGGTAGGATCAGCTGTGCCTCACCCAGGCCTGGGAGGAGTGAAGGGAATCTTGGCTTTAGGAAGGCACAGTCTGCTCTCTGGGAGGGTGACTGAGGAGCCCCTTGTCAGTCAGGGGCTAGCTTTTCTCAGCCCTGGTGTGGGGGAAAATGGGGAGTGGGCCTGGTTCCCCCTCCGGAAAGATGATCTGGGATCATTATTTCTGTTGTCATGGAAATTTTGTAGTGCAGTGTTTTTGCATTTCTGGTGTGTTTGGAACCTGTTCTAGATGAGTGCTCCTGCTTACTGTGCTTGGGTGCTGGAATGCTTTCGTCATTTTGGCTTGGAGTGTCTCTCGTGACCTTCCCTTTCCTTCTTGGGGACAATCGATGTTACTTTCCTCCTCCTCTTCTCCATCTTCCTGTCTCGACTGGGTCTCAAGTAGCCCAGGTTGGCCTTGAACTTGCTACCTAGCTGGGGGTGAAGTTGAAGTCCTTCTGTCTCATCTCCCCAGTGCTGGAATCCTAGGTGTGCCCACCATGCCTGGTCCACAGGGTCTGTTTTCTAGTGCATCTTGATATCTCCCAGAGTAGAAAGAGGATGGATATGATGATGTTTTTCTTAACAGTGATTTTAAAATTAAAACTTTATTTATAAGCCAGGGAAGAAAAAGGAAACAAAATTCTAATGTTCAAGCTACAGGGAAGGATGATGGGGCAGGTGAGTGTGCGGCGTGAGAATACTGACTGTGGGTGTCATCCTGTATGCTCTGATCACACTGTGACCGTGCCAGCTCCCCTCCCCCACCCCGCACTTTGTTTCTATGGCAGTGGACTCAAACTCTCATGAAGAGCCTAGTCTCTGAACCTTTCTCACTGGGATTAATTATCAGAAGTAACTGCCATCATTTAGTAGCAAGCACTACGGGGCCGAGACGTGAGGGCTGCTCCTGCCCCACATCCTCGGTGGCTAGTGCCACTGCTGCCACCGTCAGCTGCTGTGCTAGCAGATAACCTTTTGACTCAGTTTTCTTTCTCACGGACTTTGCGCATTGGCCTCCCCAGAGGATGAAATTGCGCTCTTACTGTCCCCCACTTTCCAGCTCTAACTGACAGGCAGACTTTCCCTTCTCCTGCTCTCCCAGTGTAAGCCTGTCAGAATCCCCGGGTAAGTTCATCTGACATTTTGTGTGAGGCATACTTACCACAGTCACATGTCAGTTAGCCTCGCAGGGACATACACCTTATTTCAATAATGTGCTAGCGGGACCCCAGCTTCGTAAACTCAATCTGACCCCACTTGGCGCTGTGTCAGTGAATGTGGGCAGGAAAGAAAGCTGACTGCAGTAAACAGTTTCTGAATATATCCCAGATCAATTCAAAATGGAGTGTGTAACGAATCTTAGGTGTTGCTGCCAATGTTCATTTGGTGCATCTTGTTCTGCACCTTTACTGCAAGACTTTACTGCAGCCTTGGTTCTGAACACAGCTTGTGCACTCTGCCCTGCATGTGCCACCTGTGACATCTCGGCTCAGATCCGGGACTGTTGCAGTAAACATGCATTGCAGTGTTTGCACTGTGCATACCAAATCTTCTGTTCCTATAGAAACATAATTGTTTGATTACAGAAACCAAGGACGTAGTATTTTCCTTTTTTTGTTCGGAACCAGGCAAGTATCACATCGGTGTATCTTCAGACTGTAATGTGTCAGAATGTTGGACTTAAATAACTATTGTTTGAGTTGCTAACAAGCTCCCATCAAAAATTGTTCAGCGAATTTTGGCTTAGGATTGCAACAGGGTTTTTAATAGTCACTGGAATGGCCCTAAACATGCTTCTGCTCCTTTGTACTATATATTTGGCATTCTTAGCATTGAGGATTATAAAATAAAAATCCGGGAGGCAGGGGCAGGTGGATCTCTGTGAGTTCAAGACCAGCCTGGTCTACAAGAGCTAGTTCCAGGACAGGCTCCAAAACCACAGAGAAACCCTGTCTCGAAAAACCAAAACCAAATAA
This sequence comes from Microtus ochrogaster, assembly GCF_000317375.1. Taxonomy (NCBI): domain Eukaryota; kingdom Metazoa; phylum Chordata; class Mammalia; order Rodentia; family Cricetidae; genus Microtus; species Microtus ochrogaster. The sequence continues at coordinate 37,878,874 of NC_022029.1, forward strand.
TAATAATAAAATAAAAAATCAAATTAAATCAAAATCTTGATTGAGTCTGAAAAGCATTGAAGATAGGTTGTGTCTTGGGGGTATCAAATTTTCAGCTAAGGTTTAATTGGTATGTAAAAATAAACATATACTCCACTAGTATACAGATTTGGTTTATTCTTATTACATGGAAAAATACACCTCTACCAAAAGGAATGTTGTAAAATACATTTCTAAATTTCCTAATGTCTTATTGGTAGATGGTTTCTTTTTTATATAGATACAAGGGCATGTGAAATTTTTTGAGTTAAAAGGGGGTGGCAAGTAGACAGTTTAAGAGACCCTGAGTAGACAACTGTGGCTGTGCAGTGGCCGTTCTAGTGTGAATGGGTTGCTCTCTCTCTAACCTTCCCTGATGTCCTCTGTCATCGCAAGAATGACCTTGACTTCTGCCTTGTCTCTGCCCTTGTGTTTGTCTGCCGTTTCCTCCCCAGTCTCTTGTGGGTATCTTTCTGAGAATGGGTGCAGGAAAGGTAAATTCTTTGAGTACTGCACATCTAAAAATGTCTTTATTTTTAGCTTCCGCCCAGTTGTTCAGTTGGCTGGACATTCGATTCCAGGCTCCAGGATGGATTTTGTTTTTGAACAGGGAAATGGCATTGATTGGTTTTTGGCATCTATTGTTGCTGTTGTAAATTAAAGTGATGTATTAATTCCGACTCTTCTGTCTGCTCTTTTTCTTTTGTCTTTGACACATGGTGTTCTGAAATTTCACGGGGTGTGTATGTCAGAGTCCGTGCTGCCAGGCTTTTCCTGGCCTAAGATACTGTGAGAAACAGAAAGAGGAGGCACATTGTCCCTGAGGGTCTGCAGGGAATTACATACTGACAGTAGACCTGGTGAACAGCAGGCTTTCCCACCCTCCCATGGGAAACCAGCATGCCTGTGGCTCCTTCCTATGCCTTTTTCATTCACTGGCCTTACCCTGGCTGACATTCATCTGAAAACTCCTGTGTAAAGAACTGGGAAGGCTCTAGGGACCTGCATCCGCTTCATTGTATCCTGAAGTTTAAATATATCCTATGTACTAGTAAATAAAATCATTTTTCCAGATGAACTTCCCTTCCTCTGAGTACTGGGGTTTGAACCAGGGCTTTAAACAGGTCTTGTCTACAACTGCGCTAGATCTTTAACTGGCCTTGTACTTTTCATTTTGAAACAGAGTATTACTAAGTTACCTAGGATGGCTGTGAGCTGACTTGATCCTCCTGTCTCAGCCTTTTACTGGCATTACAGGCCTGAGTTACTACACCTGCCTAAAATGTGTTAATTTAGTTATGCTAAATGTTACATTTATAAGTGGTCAAATATTCCATATCCAAAATGCCTGAAGTGTTTCAGATTTTGGATTTTTTTTTAAAAAATTGGGATATTTGTAGGCATGTACTGAGATATGGAGATGGGATCCAGGTATAAACATAATTACATTTCTGTGTCACATATACCTTATATACATAGTCTGATGGCAATTTTATGTAATACTTTTGATGTGCCTGTGTCTTGAGCACAGCATAAATATGAGGAATTTCCCCCTGGTGACATCGTGTTACTTCTCAAAAAGCTTCTGATTTTGGCACATTTGAATTCTAAAGGTTTTTATTTATTTACTTAAAAATTTCAGATTACAGTTTCTTGGCCGTTTGTATAATATAATAATTGATTACTAGACCATCTTAATGATGTACTATGTAATGTAATGGCACGTTTCTTTTCTTCCACAGTCCTTGTTGCCCCTTGTCTCACTGTGTGCTAATTGCTCTTGGAGAATAGAGTTCTAATTTTAGTTCTGTTCACCAAGAGAATAGTCATGTGACAATAGGTGACTGACTCATAACCAGCTAGCTAGATAATCGTTCCTTGACTCTGTTGCTTTCCCAGGTAGTTTTTCAGTTGCTATTGATACAAAACTCAGTATTCCTAAAGGGGCTGTTTATATTGGGTTGGGTAGGCATAAGGGAAATTGACAAGGCTTGATACAGTACCCCAGTCATGGCAATATCTACTGGATGATACAGTACCTCAGGCATGGCAACAGCTACTTAATGATACAGTACCCTAGGCATGGCAACAGCTACTGGAT
>NC_022029.1:37881355-37888585 GCF_000317375.1 Microtus ochrogaster
AACAGCTACTGGATGATACAGTACCCCAGGCATGGCAACAGCTACTGGATGATACAGTACCCTAGGCATGCTAACAGCTACTGGATGGTGCAGTACCCGGGCATGGCAACAGCTACTGGATGGTGCAGTACCCGGGCATGGCAACAGCTACCGGCATTTTAGCAGCCCCAATATGAAAAGGAAAATAGAAGTTTCTATAGTCTGGAGAGATTTGCTGAGAAGAACTCTGCCTGACAAGAGCTGTGGTCTTTGGTACAGAGCCAGAGCTGACAAATGGTATCCTGGCAAAGAGGAAGACAGCAGGATGAGTGCCCAGCTCACTCCTTCTCACCTTGCAGTCTCCTGGTGTGCGCCAGTGATATGTAACCCAGAAGTCAAGGGCATCCTTAGATCTGGTCCATATGGTCAGCCTCCTGGATACAGAGCATAGAAGCAAATGGAGCTGAGGTGAATGGAGACTCTCTAGCAGAGTTAGGCTTAAAGGTGTTTTAGGAACCTAGAGGTATTCTGTCTTCTTTTGGAAGGAGGGATGTTCATTTGGGAGGACTGAATGTCTCATGGATGGCTCCTGCCTGCCAGGATGTTGACTACTTTTATTCTAAGTATTTGAATATTAGAAAGTAGTTTGTAGATGGCTTTGTAGAATTGATACACATGCCAGTTTGTCAACTATGTACTTGTTGCTACCTTCTGTTCAGTCCAATGCCTTACAGTTTGCTAATAAATACTGCATTTTGTTTTTCCTTTTATCCAAGTGTTAGTTTTTATGCTGCTCTGGTAGGTGCTGCTTCTCGAAAAGTAGCTCTACATTTGTGTGAGACCATAGGGTGCTTGCTGACCTTGTCCTGTGCTGTATTTACTGCTACTGGGGGAGCACACGGTGTGGCTTGATCTAGGGTGACTCCCAACTCCTTTCCAAGGAATAACTCTACTCCGTGTGCTTTCTGTTGCTTCTTTAGTGCAGAAATGTTGACATATGCATCAGAAGGACTTGCTGTTAAATGGGGGTGCTTTTGTTTTAGATGAGTGATGGCTTACTCTTTGACACCTCAGATGAGGAGGAGCTGAGGGAGCAGTTGGATATGCATTCGATCATCGTCTCCTGTGTCAACGAGGAGCCCCTCTTCACTGCAGACCAGGTATGGAGGTGAAGCAGAACCCACAGCTGAGAGCCATGTCTTACTAAAGCTGCAGATGGTGCTTATCAGAACTATTGCACTTGCCCTACACTGTGTGGCTAATGCAGCCTTAACGTGAGTCTTCAACGGAGAGGTAAAAACAAGGTAGATGCTATGCAAGGAAGTGGTGAGATTTTTATGCTCAGCATTGTCGGTGACTGATTATAAGTTACTAATGGAGGGTTATTGCTTAACCCCCACCCCCACCAAATAATCAGTAAGTTCTTTTATAAGGTTACCCTACATGAAAGAACTGGACGGTATTTGAGTTGGTATTTTTGTTTGTTTTGGAACTCCCTATGCAGACCAAGGTGGCCTCAAACTACAGAGATCCACCTACTTCTGTCTCCTGAGTGCCAGAATCAAAGGCTTGAGCTGCCATGCCTGGCTCTGCCAGACAAATTTTTGTAGAACCCTGGGTAAGAATCTTTAACAAATAATAGAAGCATCTGTTAAGCATCGTAGAAAGAAGCAAACATTTCACCTGTGTAACACCGTAGTCATGTCAACCCTGGGTTCATCTGAAACCAGTCAAGGCAGTCTTGTCATTTCTGAACACCCCCACCTCTGTGGTGTCGTCCAAGTGTGACAGCAGAACTTCCTGAAATAAAATGTTCCGTGGCTACGTGGGCTGTGAATTCTGTCACGCTTTATTTTTAGGCAGGGACGAGAAGGTCAGTAAGGAGATACGTTACGGCAAGGTCAGAGGAGTAAATGTAACGCTAAGAATGCCCTGATGGTCCAGCTTTCCCTCATGCTTGGATTGTTCTGGGCTGGAGCCCTGGTGCTGGAGAGAGAGGGAATGCTGTTCCGGAGGGCATAAAAACCCAGGGAGAGATGTGACCCGGAGCAGTCCCCTCCCCAGAAACCAACTCTATAGCCTTGAATGTCTCCTGTCCTGCTGACAGTCCCTTCTTGGGAAGTCTTCCTCCCCAGCATAGTCCTTTCCCAGCTGAAGAGCTACTGATTACGTTTTCTGATTCCTACACGTGTACTCATGGTATTTTATATTTTCTGATTCCTGTCACGTGTACTCATGGTATTTTATATTTTCATTGAATTGTGTTTTTAATTTTTTTGTCAATGGTTAAATGCCCTCTCACCCCTTTAAGGCATAGTTAGTACCTTTCTGCCATCTACAGTTGCCAGACTCGAGTCCCGCAGTTTTGGACAGCAGGTCATGGTTTAATTAAAGGCATGTTTATTTCTAGAATCATCCTTCTTTCAGCTTCCCCCCCATCTGATTCTGTTTTCAGCAATTTAAAAATACTCCCCTTTGTCTTCCACTGAATTAATATATGAAATTCTTTAGCTGCTAGAGAGCTACTTCCTGCTTTATACATGGATATTTTTATGAATATTACATTTTGCGAGTTCTGTGTCAAAGTCTTGGCTAATGTAGATTACATTTATGTTGAGTGCATGCATTTGGTACAGAGTACATTTTTCCTTATTTACCATCTTTTAGCTATAACTTTATTATCTGGTCTGCATAAATCATGGCACCATTTTCCAGACATGTGTAGATGTATTAGCATCTCCTGAATTGAAATGGACATACCAGCTCATATTCTGTTTAATTTTGTGTCCATATATTCTAAGTAGCTTTTGGTAAGCTGTGTTCACTTTTCCATGTGCTTTCTGCACACAATAAGGACTTCACGTACTTCTGCTTGGGTACTCCGGTGAGTGCTGTGGTACAGGCAGGCTTTTCTCCGGTGCATTCGATTAACACTGGTATATGTGTTTTGGAAGGTTATTGAAGAAATTGAAGAAATGATGCAGGAATCGCCAGACCCAGAAGATGATGAGACCCCCACACAGTCAGACCGGCTCTCTATGCTTTCCCAGGAGATTCAGACTCTGAAGAGGTCTAGCATGAGCAGCTATGAAGAGAGTAAGAGACCTATCTTACTTTTTTTTTTTTCCCTGCAACAAAACACCATGGCCAAAGAGGAAGTTGAGGAGGAAAGAGTTTGTTTGGCTTACATTTCAGCATGGCTGCTCATCACCGAAGGAAGTCGGGACAGGAACTCAAACAGGGCAGGAATCTGGAGACAGGAGCTGATGCAGAGGTCAATTAGGAGTGCTGCTTACTGGCTTACTTCCCATGGCTTGTTCATCCTGCTTTCTTTTAGAATCCAGGACCACCAGTCCAGGGTTGGCACCACCTACAATGGACTGGGCCCTCCCTTAGTGCTCATAAATGAGGAAATGCCTGACAGCTGGATCTCAAGGACGCATTTCCTCAGCTGAGGCTCCATCCTCTCGTGACTCCAGCTTGTGTCAAGTTGACACACAGAACCAGCCAGTACAAAACCCTCCTTCCGTCTCTGTGCCTTCTGTCTATGTCCAACACATAATGTCATCATTTCCAGAAAGCTACCCATCTTCTTGGGTCCTCTGGCTCTCTGGTTCTTTGTACATAATTTGGTCATTGTTCAGGACCGTGTTGTATTTTCTTCAGACCCTGGATTAGTTTGCTGGGGCTTTTGGAAGAATTTTCTGCAGCCTGGAGAGCTTCAACAGCCTGAAGTTATTTTTTGGTTGTTCTGACAGCCTCAGGGCCAAGGTTAAGGCTTAGTTGTTTCTCCTCCATTGCCTGTGGGTGGCCATGCTTCCCCTGGCCTTCCTTCCGTACATATCTGTGTCCACATTTCATCTTATAAGACAGACTGGACCCCACTTCAACTGTGTCTCTGTAAATGCACCAAATGCTGGTATATTCTGCAGAGCTGTGGCCTAAGACTTCAGCATGCATTTTGGAGGGAGACAGTTTAGCCCATTAAAAGCAAGATGGGTGTATTAATTGGAAATAATTCTTATGTTTATAAATAGTTGTCTTTGATAGAGCTCTGAGGAATTTTGGGAAATGAAAGTTTGTTAGAAGGGGATCTGTGTTCACATGAACACTGAACTGTGAATGCTGCTGTGTGTTTGGTGTCACAAAGAGGTTCTGAATGACTACCCAGCACAAGAATTCTCTGTGCATCTGTGACTGTCGCCACGCCTGGTTCCATGCTGGATAACACCCTTGTGATCTGGTTTGTATTTGTGGCCCGAGCAGAGGTCTGGGGCTGGACTGCCTCAATCTTTTTGTATTGTATGGCTTCTTTTTAACCTGTGGAAGGTCCTCTGACACACCTTTTTGTGGGATGTGGCCACAACTCTGTAGATAAGCCCTTAGCATTGCTGGAGTCCTGATTGCAAAACCTAGCGTGGATGCATGGTAAGATATAGGAAGTATGCCTTAGTTAGGTCGCAGTCCTGTAACAAACAGTCCCTCAGACTGGGTGGCTTGGACAGTGGGATTTGCCTTCTCACGGCTCTGTAGTCCAGGTGTTAAAATCCAACTCCTTGGCTTGCAATGTCTTCTCCCTGGGTTTTCATGTGGTCTTCTTTGCCTTCTGTAAGGACAGCTGTTGCATTTGGATTAAATTTCGTCTAATAAACTCATTGTTATTGGATGACCTTTCTAAATCTTCCCCCCCAGCTCATCCAGTCTTGTATTGGGACTCCAGCAGGTGACCTCCTGTGCTAGCTGGGGTGACTCCTGTGGACTGTCCCTCCTTTCCTTTTCCTGATCTTCAGCCAGATGCACGAGAGGGGGATATAAGATTAAACAAGCATTGAGTTTAGTTCTTTCAGTGTGACTCCTCCCCTTCACCCCTGGTCGTCTTGTCTCTGTTTGTCAGCAGGCAGTTTCTGGACCCTTCCTCTCCTTCTGTGTTTGTTCTTTCTTCACACCAGCTTGATTTCAGTCTTGGCTATAGGACTCTTCATGGGATGTTTGACTTATATACATTAGAAATTGTGAGGCGTTTTCTCATCTCAGCTGAGTGACATTGCTTACTCACCTCTGGGCTTCTGAGAAGACTCCAGACAGTCAGCGTAATTGCTTAGACTTTGATTTTGTTCTTTGGTTTTAAACTCCCCACTATGCTGCTTCGAGACAGGGGTGTCTCAGTATTCTCCGTTCTTTGTTTCTGGTCACAGGAGTGAAAAGGCTCTCGGTGTCCGAGCTAAACGAACTGCTGGAAGAAATCGAGACGGCCATCAAGGAGTATTCTGAGGAGCTGGTGCAGCAGCTGGCCCTGAGAGATGAACTGGAGTTTGAGAAGGAAGTGGAAAACAGCTTTATTTCTGCTCTGATTGAAGTGCAGAACAAGCAGAAAGAACACAAAGAGACCGCCAAGAAGAAGAAGAAGCTCAAAAATGGCAGCTCTCAGAATGGGAGGAACGAGAGAAGTCACATGCCAGGCACAGTAAGTGATACTTGCAGGAGGCACACAGTGCTGCCCACAGGCTGCCCCAGCCCAGTTGCTCAATAGCGGTGGGTCTGGCAGGTCACACCTGTGCGAGAGTGTGAGCCTAATCAGAGCGCCACAGGGGTCTTTTGCTAGAACACATTGCTTCTTCACGAAGGTGTTTCCTAGTGATGCCTATTGCCCTGTCTGGACGCCTGACCCGAGTGTACCCGAGTGTGTAGTGGGGACGTGAGTGGAAGGAAGAGCAGGAAGGGGAGGATGTCCTCAAGTCAAGAGGACTGGCCAGCAGTCTCTCCTGACTGCATCAGATAGTAGGACGGCAGTGTTTGGTCGCCAGGCTTATGAGTGGTTTTATTTTCTTGTTTGTGTTTAGCTCTGGGGGTTGTAGTAGAAGAAATGAAGAGGGTCCTTTTAGGGGTAGCTGAACTGTGTTATGTAAACAGGTTCCTCCTGACTCATCAGAGGGTGCTGCAGCATATTTAGCAGACCAAAATATTACTGACACGTGAGAACATATTGGAATATTTGAAATCTCAAGCCTTCATAAAAGGTATTTTGTTCTCGGCATGATCATTTTTCCAAAGTGACTTTATGGGTTAAATGTCATCATAAACATTATCATTTTTCCATGGCCAAGTGGGGTCTTGTATCTTCCCGCCCCGACTTCGCGTGTGAAGAGGTGTTGGTTGTATATTTAGAGTATAAACGGTTGGGTGAAGCAACTCATTTTTCTAAAATGATCATTTTTGTCAATCTCGACATAACATAGTAATATGTGTCACAAACTGGTTTTCAGGGCTTAAAGTAGTATCCATTTTCTCTTTAAGTCTGGAATTATTTGCCAGAGAATGCAGTCTCACTGCCAGATGCTGATGGAATCCCAGGAAGAGAATCAAGTTGCTGGGTAGCTGGGTCAGCAGTGAGTGGGTAACACATAATCTTACCACATACCCATTAACCGGATGTGAATAACTTGTGAATAAGTTCACATTTCCTAGTGTGGTGTCCATTTGTAAAAATTTAGAAGGAATAAAACGTATAAATTCACTGTGAAGGATTCAGATGTATCTAACTTTTGAGAAATACCAATATTGATGGAAAGGATGTTCATTTAGTCATTTTTAATGATTATACTGGAGGGAAAACATTTGTTTGGCTGTTCTGTCCTGGAAAATAATTTACTTTAAAATATCAAAGATATTTCCATTTTGCATGTAGTATACTTATAAAAACAAATCTTTTAAATTGCCCTATTATGGCAGTGGGGATTAACTGAAATGCTTAGTTGCTAAATCCTAGCATGGGTGGTAATTTCTGAGTAACCGCTGTTAGGGCTTACATGCAAATCTTCTATTTATTGCTGTTAACACTTGGCTGAGAAAAACAAATTTATCCCTACAGGGTTTTAAAGGCTTCTTTCTGTAATTCCCATATAAATAGGGTTAGTGTGGACCCATTGTGTAATTTTGTATGGCATTTATACCGAGAAATGGATTTGGCAGGACAGCATGGGGGTTATAGTTAAACCTTCATTGGTCTTGAGATAGGGTCATACAGGACTCCATTTATTTTTTCATAATAAACTCATGAAGTCGCTTCCTGATCCTGATCTACTATTTGTGTCAAAAACTTTAATTAGGACGGTACTGGCATGGCTTAACTCCTGGCACTTTTTTCCTATGTCTTATTTTAGTCTCAAATGCCAGAGAACCATTCCATCTGTAACACAAACAGCTTCAACCTGGTGATTTTGAAGATAGTTACAGTGGCTCAAAAGAACAACT
>NC_022029.1:37888860-37896892 GCF_000317375.1 Microtus ochrogaster
TAAAGGCATGCGCTACCACCACCCAGCCTTAGATTCTTTCTATAATATGCAGTTGTGGCATATAACTCAGTGAGCTGACTGTTATCAGCAATACTAATTAAAAAATGGTGATCTGCATATACATGCCACGTGTTACCTGTTTTTCCTGGTGACGTCACTATTTTCCCTCCCATCAGTTCTGTAGAAATGATGGAATTTGAACTTTTCCTTAGATATGGAATGGCTTCCTTTCGTTTTCAATAATGCTTTGGGAGACATACACCCACTTATAGTAGGTGTAATAAATCCTTAATTGCCAGCTTCGTTGTCTTAGGTTCAGATGATGAACTCTGATGAAATATCTGGGAGAACAGAGCAAGGTGAAACTCTCCACTGTTGTCTTTAGGTGTGTTTTGTTTCCAACTTTTGCTCAAAAAAAAAATTGGGTAGGGGGATGTTAGGGCTGCTATCTAGAGCATTAGAAAATTTTATCACTGTGTGATATTTCATTAAATCATAAATCAAACAGTGCATATATGATAAAGGTGAAATGTTACCTTCGTTTGAGTTTTAATATTTAAGGTGGTAATATTATAGATGGGGTAAGGTACAACAGTGTGCATCCATTTATCAAGTTGGTGGAATAGCTTCCTTGTGCCAGGCACTGCTCAACCTTTGGCAGGCCCTTCTCAGCTCCTTCCCCACTTTCAGCTGGTGAGGGAGTCGGGGCCAGTCAGTCTTTTGGGGGAATGTGATCTGAGACAGCAGGTGCTTGACGCTTCCTTGTCTTGTTTGGGGGTGAGTGCTGGCACTTCTGCTTCTTAATGTGGTGACCTAGGTGACTTTGATGCTTCTTTATAGTTCATCCATTTTTCTGCAGTGGACATTCTTTCTACCCCTTCTCTCCCCTTCCCTTGCTTGCTTATTTATTTATTTATTTATTTATTTAAACCATCCTTCAAAATTATGGTCAAGCATTGTCTTCCTCTCTTATAAGCTTCCTCAGTGACTCTTCCTTCAACACAGAATTGACTAGACTCCTTCTCTCTTGGGGCTAGTATGATTTCTTTGAATTATTTCTAGCAGTACAGAAATACCAATCTTGTGTTTTTGTGCCCATCTCTGTGATGGTTTCTTGAGGATAGGAAATCTACCTTTGCTTTTTGTGGCATTTTGGTGTCCAGGATTAGGTATCTGGTACATTTCTGATAAATAAATAAATAAATAAATAAATAAATAAATAAATAAATAAAAGGTTAAGCTTAGATCTGCATTTGTATCTTGAAACTTTGTATCGGGTGGCAAACCCCTAGAGGCTAAGTAGCATATAAATCAAGGGTCCTGGACTGTCTTGAGTCTTGGTCCTGCCACTCTGGAGATAGAGACTTCTGAGTTTCAGAGGGATTAAATGAAATGTTATGTCTTCGATTAGCATGTACCCTTAGTAAATCTTAGTTATTGTATATAATCACCTGCTTGTTGGACATTCTGCTCGGAGATAATGTTATAAGAATCTGACATTTATATTATCAAACCATAGTTAGTGCAACTGGATTACTAACATGGACTCATTGAGACTAATAGAATTTCTAGGTCCAACAATATGAAGTTTTTAGGGACCAGGTTCTCACACTGTCAATAGTATAAGAGAGACTGTTTGCCAGTACCCTGCAGGAGCAATGGATATGATTAGCCTTTGAAAATGACCTGATCTGGTAGGTAAGTAGTGATTTGATCTATTCGTATCCCTTCCTGTGTTTCCTATGATGTCCTAATTGATATGGTTTTTGTATCTGGTCACTAGGTGCAGATTCCTTGGCTACTGCAGTACCGTGTTGTGTTGTAATCTTGGGCTCCAATCCCCGTGTCACAGTGTAGGCTCCTCCAGGGCTCATTTGCAGCTTCTGAGTACCTCACTCCATCTCCGCTGTGTAGACTGACTTCCAGGAGATTCGGATTTTGGATTTGAATTAGTAGTATTCCCTCAGGATTTCTTATTTTCTGGGGGGAGACTCAGGTTTATATCAGACATTTTCACAGACCATTAACTTTTAGAGGCAGTCCCCTGGGGTACAAAAACAAGTTGAAATATACCAGCCTGTGTTTAAATTCACTCATCCCTGTATATCCTGAATTATCTCAATTGTTTATCTGCTTAGTAGCCTGCCTCTGTAAGTCTGGATGGAAAAGGACATACCCTGTGAGAATCCTGACTGTTTCATTTACAGGACACGTGGGAGGTTCCTTAGTCTAAGTCTTTGATTGCAAAGATAGGAATCTTTTTAGATATCTTTTCTATTTGGCTAAATCACATCGAACTTTGTAGAGAGTTTAGAGTCTTTTTCTCAGCACAGTCAAAAATGTATTAACTAGTATAAGTCGGAACGCACTGCCCCAAAGAAGTTTGGGATATCAGCAAGTGGCAAGTTATAAGTTCTAGAGAAAAAAGGAAACTCTGTTTTAAAAAGAATATTATCCTAAGTATTTGCTTTTGAGGTGTGAGGAGATGGTTGCTGAGAGCTGGGGGGAGAACTTAGGCTAGCTGGAGGAAACTCTTCCTTGGATATGTTTTTTCCACAATGCCCTGCTTTGTATTTGATGCACCTCTTATTATGACTAATGGCCAATTTAGTTCATCTCTTCTTGCCTTGTAAAAGTATCCTGAGTGATAACTTTCCATTTAATATTGATCAAAGTGGACATCTAAGAGAAATTTGTTTTCATTTAGACAGACACTATTAGATCAGCTAGAAGTGTTATTTAATTAATCCTAGTTCCAGCCTAAACAGGATGTTCTGACATATCTTCTTGAAACTTTGGCTTTTGTTTGGAAAAACAAAAGTGTCAGGGACCCTTTTCTCCCTTTCTTTAATTTGGATTTTAATTTTGAACATTTGCTAAGGTAACAAAGCAAACTGCTATTGCCCAAGGGCCACATCCCTCCTCTGTTTATTTTATAAATAGAGTTTTACTGGAACACAGCCATATCCATTCATCTACATAGCACCTGTGGCTGCTTTCATACTATGGAGACAGAGTTAAAGCATTTCAGCGGAGGCTGTGTGGCCAGCAAAGCCTAAAATACTTACTGTTTGACCTTTCACAGAACAGTGTGTCAACTCCCGATTTAAATAGACTGTACTTAATGTTAGGGAAGGGACTGGAGAGAGAGGGCTCAGGAGTTAAGAGCACTTGCTCTTTTAGAGGACCTGGGATGAGTTTCCCACACCCTTATCACTTGGTTCACAACCATCTCTAACTCTAGTTTTATGAGATCCAATGATCTCTTTGGCCTCCAAGAGCAGTGCCTGCTTGTAGTACACATATATACATGCAGGCAAGATACTCATACACATAAAAGTCAATCTTTTTTTTAATTAAAGGGAAAATATAAACTCAATTTGGATTTAAATAGAAAGAAATATCACAGTATATAATTTGTATAAAATATTGTCATATTCTATCCAAAGAGTTTGTTCTTTGGCCCCTCTTCAGTAGCCTGAGTTTAGCCTACAAGGTGGCCATGCATTGACCAACCTGTCTTCAAGCCTCACAGGCTCCTGACCCAACAATAGACCATGGTTCTATGTGTGTCTGAGCCAGTAGCTAAACAAAGGGACCTGGCAGGTAGATTAGTTGTTTCTAGTTTGGGAATACCTGAAAGGGATAAAAATGTTGGGTGCCACCAGGGCACAGTGTTTTTCCACATCGTGTTAGAAGATGATTTAGCAGAAAATGAGTGGAGAAGATGCTGACTGATCCTTTCCTTTCAAACAGTTCTCCATGAAAGGACAAATTTACTTTGCATCCTCAAATGCAGACAGATATTAATACATTTTCATCAGTCATTCGTTGCTCATAATTGACAGTATTCTTTTGTTTTTTTCACTTTTCTCTTTCCCTCCCTCCTATTATCCCTCATTTTCTCCCTCCCTCACTCCCTCCCTCCCTCCCTCCCTTCCTTCAGATTGAGCTTAGGGCCTCACATATGCCCACAAAGGCTGTACAGCTGAGCTGTACTCCTGGCTCTGTACTTCACTTTATTGCAAAGTTTATTTCCTAAATATTAGTATTAGCAACAAGGAAGGTTATTGTGGCATAGGGAAACTTGGATATATAATATTTATTATTTTTGATAAAGCAAAACTATGAACTCTTTTATATGGTAACATTTATTTTCTGAAAGATAGTATTGTCTAGTGAAGTAATATTTCCATTTTAGTAAAAGTATTTTTACTAATTCTTTGAGAATTTTGTATATGAATACAATGTTGTGACCATATTCATCCAACATTCTACTTATTACCTTAGATCTATAATCCACCTCCTGATCCCTGTTAATTTGGTATCTTCCCCCCTTTTTATAATCCAATTTGTTTTCTTTTAATTTATTTATTATGTATATAATATTCTTTCTGCGTGTATGCCTGAAGGCCAGAAGAGGGAGCCAGAACTCATTACAGATGATTGTGAGCCACCATGTAATTGCTGGGAATTGAACTCAGGACCTTTGGAAGAGCAGGCAATGCTCTTAACCACTGAGCCATCTCTCCAGCCCCTATAATCCAATTTGTGATGAGGGTGTGAGGCCATCCACTATTGGTCCACCTACCAGGAGCCATCTATACCCTTAAAGAAAACTGGTTTGAAGCTATCAGCTGTCAGTGGCTTCTCAGTTGGTTATGGGGCTTGTGAGCTCCACCTGCTCCACGGTAGACTGCTGACCCTCTTCATCTAGTGCAGGGCCTCTGCAGGCTTCCTCAGCTGCGAGAGTTGGTTCTGTCGTGTCCAGAAGACACTGTTCCCTTACCTCTGCTCTTACAGTCCCACAGTGGCCCCAGAGGCTCGGGTTGGGCTGAGCACTCTGCTCACACTCCCTTCTATACTTTGACCAGTTGTAAGTTTGTCTCAGAGCTGCACTGATTGACAGGTAGACAGAAAGGAGTTTAGAAGGCGGTTTGTTAAAGACACTACATTCTTACTCTATACTGATCCATAAACCAGCAGAGAATTTAGAAAAGTGCCAAGGTTAATTATTTTACTTTTTTTTAGAGGCTTTGAAGTGTTTGGTAATAATTTAGTTTCCATATAACTCAGATTACATAAATGTTCTAAAGGTTCTTCAAATACAAAGTGTTATAACATTTTCCATTATTCCATTTAATTTTAATTTTGAAAACCTCCATGTCACAGCTTTCTGAGAGTGAACTTACAAATAGGAGTTTAATATTCCAAACAATAGTAAGTAGTTACCTGCTTTGGAATAATTCATGTTTTCAAACTTGGATATAAGGGTTTTTGAAAGTAAATTTTGGTAGAATTCTCTTATAAATTTTATAATTCACGTTGAAATTATTTGACTTTCTTAAAGTATCAAAAAATACTTTTACATTTTTTGGGGGTGTGTGTTGAGATTGAGTCTTTCTAGTCCTGGCTGCCCTGTAGCTGGCTATACAGAATAGGCTGGTCTTAAATCACTGAGATTCTCCTGCCTTTGCCTCCCAAATGCTGGGATTTAAGGTGTGTGCCACCCCGTCCATCCAAGCTTTTACTTTTTAAATAGTATCTGTTAACTGAATATAATTTCATTTGTATTTTAGATCTTTCTAATGTTTTCTCCTTAATTTCAAGAACTTTATTTTGCTAAAAACTGAAACTACTACTGAGTAAATTAGAACTTGGAGCTGATGTGACTTGTGGGGAATAGTAATTCTGTTTCTTTCCAACTCCCCGAAGATAAGAATATTAAGGGAGGAAGCGCAGATGAGAATAAGGAAATAATAAATAAATAAAAACTTTCCTTATTTTTTTTTCTGAACTGTTTTTCTTACACAGCTTTGATACTGTAAGTTTGAAAGCTGCCTTTGCTAGTTAGAGACCTGTTCTGATCGGTTCTGACAAGTTATACAGGCAGAAATAACTGAGTCTCCTGGCCTCTTCCTAGCTCTGCTTTTTCCCGTGTTGGATGTTGTTTTGTTGTTGTTATTGTTGTTGTCATCTTTTGTTTGTGAAGTTAGTTGAACTGATGAGATGCTCTGCATAGGAAGAGTTGATACTAAGGATTATAGAAAATAATGAATACACTCCAATACCATGTCTGGTTCTTGTTGCTTTTGAGTGTGCAGAAAGTTTCCAAATTCTCTTTGTTGTTCAGAAAGACCTTCAGGGTTCTAGATCTTGCTGTAGGCCTTTTCTTCCCGCGGTCTCCTGTCCTTTCTGCTATAACCTGCAGTAGGGGTCCAGTATTCCCCAGTCGCCATCTTATTTATGGTTGGACAACTTGATGCGGTTTTGCTGATCTCAACAGATGTAGAAGGGTGTCATGATTTCTGTTGGGAGTGATGACTCTTATTCTAGTCCCCCTTTAAGTGAATAGAGTCCAGACTTTTTTGATTAATGGTATGCCTTTTCCAAGCACATCGCTCAATTCTTTCCATGGATTATTTCATTTTAATCTGCACATCCATCCTAGAATGATGTTAACAATATTCTTATTGCCATATCTTGAATAAGCAAATGTTAGCTCTACAGAGGCCTTAGCTCACAGAAGCAGCATGAATAGAGAGAGGAAGTACAGCATGATCTGATCTAAAGGGGGAGCACAGTTTCTAGAGGGTATGCAGAGCTCTCTAGAGGTAAGAGTCAGGAATGGCTTGCTTTTCCTTCCTTTGAGCTCCCCAGGCAGGTTGTATGTGGGCTCAGAGCTCTCGCCTTCTTTCTTTGTCTTTTAGGTTTTATAGATTTTTTTTTAAGTTCTAAATGTTATATACTGTGTTGCTCTTGGTTTTGTCTGAAGAAAGTTTCAAGAGAATGATTTTGAGACTCTTTAATTTGTACCCTCTTCAGAAAAGGAAATGTACGAAGCAACTGGATATTCTGAGTTAGTGAAGGCTCTGTGCTCTACGTCAGATAACCTCTTCCTTCCCCTGACCTTGCTCCATGGCTTTGGTATTTTTGTCTGTAGCAAGGGCAACAATAAGGCAAATACTGTAATGCTTAATCAACTTCCTGCCTATATATGGGTTCATGCAAAACATTCCATTCCAAGCATGGCATTTTGTGGAATTATTAACTCCTTCCTAAAGATGCAGCGGGAGATACCTTAGAACCAGAACCTGCCCAATGTTTTGCTTCTGTGCTGGGCCCTTTGGATCTTCTGCTTCTTAAGTGGGAATGGTAGATTTAATGGAAGGGGGGATTGGCTCCTTCCACTCTTAATATTTTAATTCATCTTAATGAATCATTTTAATTAAAGTGTAACAAGTCTCTAGCATTGTTCCTGTCATTCAGTATTCATTGGCTCGAGACTTAGTGGCAGTGCCTTGACATGTCTGTGGTTCTTCACTTTGAGAAATAGTGAGCAGAGAAACTCACCCTGCCCACTCCTACGCTCTTTCTTTTACTTATAATATTCAGATGTAGAAAGAATTTTTACCCCTGGTCCGTTTTAGCACCATAACCTCCTACTTTGCTTCTGGTCTCTGGGTTGTTCTTGATGGTTGCTAGTGTTAGGGTGTCAGACCTGAAGTGTGGCAGATAATTTTACAAGCACCCCCCATGACCCAGGCCCACCTAGTCTCTCTCTTGAGAACACAGTCATTTCCTCCTAAGGAAACAAAGACTTGGAAGTAGACCATGTGTCTGCTGCCACTCTGGAGCGCTTTCTGCCTCGGATGGCACTTTGGTTGTCTGACTGCCGGTTTGTGTGTGCATGCCCCTGTGTGTGTAGCTTTTATTTGATTCACCTTCTTAAAAATAATGTATCTTTTGGTTGAGGTAATTCATGTATTCATAGAATTTTTAATTCAGAAGTCCATCAAATTGTGTCTCTTGACCATCCTCATGGTGAAGACGCAGGCCTCTGTAGGATAGTAACAGAGCTCTCACCACATGGTGGCAGAGCTGGGAGTTCTGATTTTGAGTTTGACCTTTTTCTGCCCAAGCTGGCATTACATTTTTTTCTGATTCCAGATACTTCTGACTGGCATGTGACTCCTAGATTCATGTAAAAATTTGCACGCATTTGGCCAGTGTTCATAGGAGCTAGAATGCT
>NC_022029.1:37897105-37904475 GCF_000317375.1 Microtus ochrogaster
TTGCAGCTGTACCAGGTGCGGTAGTCTTGCTGTCTGCCACCTTGCTGCTCTGGCTTGGCATTAGCTGGGGAGTGCTCGAGGACTGGGTGCTCTTGTCTGTCTGCCCACCCAGGCGCGGCAGAGGTTTTATTGAGAAACATGAACATCAGCTTCTTTTGCTCGTATCAGCAGGTGGCTTTGTGTTTTCCAGCTTGCTTTCCTTCCCCATGGTTGCACTTTTACTTCTTTTCAGCCAGGCTACAGTTCTGATGGTGTGAACACCATTCCTCACTTTCTTGTAATTGAAATAATCCGATGGTGTTCTTGTTTGTGTATTTTAAAAGGAAATCTGAAATTGCATGTGCATCTTAAGAATGTGTATCAACCTTTTTTTTTTTTCCCCCTTTTCCTTTAGTGATCCTAGGTAGGTTTTGACTGGGAGAATAAAGCTAATGAATTTGGACTGTACTCTCCAAATGGAGAAAGGAACCTTAGTTTTCCTGTATGTGAGTTCTAGCTCCTTTGTCCAGCTTGAGGTTTTCTGAGTTCTTATCTAGCTTTAGCGTTTCCATAGAAAACGGAGCCAGGTAATGCCGACTGAAAGCAGACATTCTTTCCAGTGCCTTTCCAAGGGAATTTATTTTGTAGAGTGCTTAAATAATGAGCTGACTTGTTTACTTGAAAATCATTTCCCATTGTTTTTGTTGCTGACTCTGGAACCTCTGATGTCATCTCTTTGAAAAAACTGTTTTAAAAACAGGGAACATATTGCAATGTAGTGTGTGAAGAATCTGCAGAACTAGTTGTTTGTAGGATTTTCTTGTTAAAAAAAAAAATCTCTTCCATCAAAAGTAATGTATAGCCAGGAGTGGTGGCACATGCCTTTAATCTTAGCACTCGGGAGGCAGGAGCAGGTGGCTCTGTGGGAGTTTGAGGTCAGCCTGGTTTACTGGTCTAAAACTCAAGTTCCAGGACAGCCAAAGCTGTTACACAGAGAAGCCCTGTCTTGAAAATCCACCCAAACCAAAACAAAACAACAAAAAAAAAAGTTACATTCTCAGCAGACTCAGCAGAGTGAGGAGCCATGGAAATATTTTTGACCAGATAACTGATTTTCGCCAGCATAAAACTGTGTGCGGAGATGGATCTGGAAAAGGTGGGGTAGGAGGGTGGTAGCGAAGGAAGGCTGTGCTAAACAACTCCCACAGACACATATGGGCGCCCTCAGAGTTCCAGTGGTGCCCTTGACTGGTGTGGCTGGGCCAGAGGTACGCAGCCGCCTCCTTGCAGGGCAACTCTCTCTATACTTTTGTTAATCAGGATTTCTTTATACTCTTAATATTTATCGAGGGCCTCAGAGGGCTTTATTTCATACATATTGAATTGATCAATATTTACTGTATTAAAAATTAAAACTAATGAAAGATTAATTCATTCAAAGTACCAAAGTTAAATGATTAATTCCTATATAAATGGTTAAGTTTTCACAGACTATAACTTTCTAGCTTTCTGGCTAGAAAGATGTCATTGGAGTTTGTTTTTGTCAGTCTTGTTGATGTGCAGCGTAACTGAAGGACATGGGTCTTAGCTCTGCTTCTGCATTCTGTCTGTCCTTTGGAGTATCACACTGTAAGCTGAGACAGATTGAGTGAACTGGAGAGCTGTATATGGCCAGAGTATGTGATATACTGGGAAGAAACTTTATGAAAGCTGACTGTGCATGATGACTGTACAGCAGTAATTAAGACAAGTCATGTCTTGATCATATTAGGATGTTTGAGTTCATGTACCTCTAGGAGAATTTCAGTGATCTCTTACATTGTACCTGGGCCACAATTTGAGATCCTTAAACTATTGTATACATTTTATGAGAGCAGAGACAAGTGCTGTGGTTTCCTTGGGACCTGGAAAAAATGTCTTTAAGCTCATTCCTTCAGTGTTTACAGGCTCAACTTTCCCCCTGAAATTCCAGGGAAAGGCACTATCCGGTGAGTCAGACTCCAGCTTCCTTTTCAGGAGCCTTTCCCTTTGTTAGTCACGCTGAAGGAATCTCTGCTGCCCTTGACTCAGCTGTTAGACAGGTACCAGTGGCCTCTTTCTGCCATGCATGCGGCTGTGCAGGCTGGTGACAAACCAAGATAAGTCAGAGAAAGGAAAAGAAATCTCATCTGAGTGCAGTGAATTCTAGGAAGTCTTGCAGTTGCCGGGAGAAATGAGCTGAAACTGTTCTCAAAACAGAGTAGTCTTTACAACAGTTTTGGGGGGCTCGTCTGGTAAAATGGGATCCATTCTGCTCCCCAGGAAGCATATGGCGTCTTCCAATTCACATTTTCAGCAGCAAGGCAATGGCAGGTGCCTGGAGAGCAAGTGGGAGCAGTTGGCTCTCTGAGTGGCAGCACGCTCATCTGCCAGCCGTTAGGGTCATCGTCCCCTAACACGAACTTCACCTCAGAATCAAGTTGTCAGTCTTTCGATAAAATGTAGGTAAACAGAATCAAAAGGTATCTCAAAAATTGTGTGGTAAACTTTTTAATAAAATGTGTGTGCAGCTGACATTTCTAACAACTCGGAACAAATCTATTAGCTACACCAGGATGGCCTGCCAACGGTTATTTTTGCATTGAACTCACACAGGCGGGTTCTGAACAGCATGATTTTTGTCCACTTTATGAGAATGAGTAATTGTGGCATTTTCTAACTGCTTGACTGCTGGGCACAGAAGGTCATGATGGGACATTCTACTAAAATCTCTGAACTTCTTTCTCTGTCCTTTTCTTCCTGGGTCATATACTGCTGCCTTTAGCGCTTCAGCATGGAAGGGATCTCAAATGTCATTCAGAATGGCCTCCGCCACACCTTTGGAAACTCGGGTGGAGAGAAACAGGTGCTCTGTTATCCTTATTTTCCTCTTTCTGCCCCTTTCTTTTCTGTGAGGGCCCTGAAACTTGGCACTTTTACTAATGTATTAAGACTGTCGCTTAGAGGAGAGAAGCGCAGGTTCATTATATCTGTAGTCCCGATAATGAATGGAATCCCCCTCCGGGGAAAAAGCATTTAGACTGGACAACAGACTAATTGCATTCTTAAGCAGGTTTCAGGGCCCCATTTCTCATGCCCGCCTTTAACAAATAGATATTAATATACTGACATAATGGATTGCATGTGCAGAAAGGGCCGGTTGTGAAGACAACTGAACTGAAACATGATCCTCTCCTCCTAAAAACCCAGGAAAGAAGTAAGGAGAATTACGGAGAATGTGGCTAGAGGCTGGTATAGAGTCGGGTAAAAAATATGCAGAGAATGGTATTTACCTCTTTCATCTGAAATTGGGCATATTGTATAGTGAGCCAGCTCAGCTGTTGGCCAAGTGAGGAACAAGGTAGCATGTATCAGAATTGTATGCTGTGAGCTGTGCAGTCAGATGTGAAGTGATTTGGTTTATATGTACAGTTCTGCATAACTCAAAGAAGGGTCCCAATCAGGAAAATGTATATATTGGTGACTATGTTCGAAATTATCTTTCAGCCTTTGGGAATTCCCTTTGAAGGAAGACACTCATAATAGGCTAGGTCTTGGATAATGTAACATGTAGGCAAATTATCAGAAGAACCCAATGCCTAGTGGTTCTACAGAAGGATTTTGTGTGTCACTCCGGAGGGAAGAGGTCAGGCTTACTCTGACATTCACAGCGGATAGACAGGCTCCATGGGGTGGTGGAATTCCAGTTTCTATTAGTTACCACTCACCTCCCTGCAAGAAGGAAAAACAGCTTCCAAACTGACCTGACTGAGGAGGTGGGCCCACAGCCTCGGCATGGATCCCTGATGCTTCTTCAAATTGCTTGATGCATGCCATGACTGAAATCTTAGGCGGGCACATTCCTGTCTTTTATGGGCACTTTTATAAAGAAACATACTTGGCTGTACAGTCGAGCCTCACCTGGAGAAGTCTGGTTCCGAAAGGCTGTGGGGCACTGCGGGTTTAAGAAGTGGAACAGCTCATTTTTACTGGACCTCAGGCTCAGTTATTTTATTTATAGAGTCACACAGTCCATGGGGATTAGGAGCAGAGCTGGAATTGAGAATGAACATGGAGGGCAAACTTAGAGAAACTCAAGGACTGGCCAGGACACTAACTTTCTAAGCAAAAACCGTCCTGAACTGCAGACTAGAAGATTCCAGACAGTTACTTCTAGAACATGCTCTCATGAGATTTTTCTCTTTCTTTCTTTTTGGACACAAATGTGTTAATAGTGAGCCTTTTGAGGAGTGAACTGGCAGGGCAATTTGTCACAAATTTGGAGATAATTTTTATTATTTATTTGCTTTTTAGGCCATTCTGTCTCACTTTTCTCATCTCTAATATCTAAAATCATTTATGCATACTTATACAGTCCTTTAAATATTAATTATCCATTTCAGTAATTGTTTCGGGGAAGTGAGTCTTTGTTATTCATGTCTAAGAGAAGCTGGTTTGTGTTCTGAAACATTGTCATGTTATTCATGTTGACTGTTGCTTTCAGCCAGAGTCAGAGTGGTCTGAAAGGGAATGATTTGACTGCCAGAAGTGATCAGTTGTGTAATATTGGTAAACTATGCTGTTAGCTTAATTACTGTTTTGAAACTGTTAAAAATTGTGCAAGGAGAATGCTAATAAGATTCCACTTTAAAAAATTGAGCAAATAAAGCCAGTTGTCCTCAGCCCTGGTCCCGAGGAATGGTTAGTGGCTGAACAGTTGGAAGTTTATTGTAATGCGAGGCTTCCTCACAGCAGGGAGAACTAGGGAGAAAAATGAACTCAGCTGAAAGTCAGACTTGGGGATGCTGCCTGTGCCCGGCTCATCTCCAGACCAGCTCTCCTTCATGTTAGAGAGTAGGCCTTCTAGGAACTGCATTGTTTTGAAGGTAAATTCATTCAGGCCTAAACGGTGCTTTTTGCTTTTCTTTCCCCTTTTAACTCGGCAGTATTTGACGACAGTCATCCCTTACGAGAAAAAGAATGGACCACCGTCTGTCGAGGATCTTCAGATATTAACAAAAAGTAAGCAAAGACAAATTTAAATGCTTACTCGTTTGACTCTTGCTTTTTATTTTCAGGTTTTATTTTTGATTATTTTGTCAGTGTAGGTTGGTGTATGATAGATGGTGTCCTGTATTCTTATGAGAGTGAAATAAATAGAATATCAAATACAGTGCTGACTCTAGTCTTCATGGTTTGATTTTTTTCCCCTTAGTTTTTTAATTATCTGTGAGCTAAGGTTTTTTTGCTTTTGTTTTTGTTTTTTTTTTAAATAGAAACATGTATCTTGAATCTCCATCATCTTATATGAGGACATGTCTGTCCACAAATTAAATGCTTTTGGGGTCTTATGTGACTTAGTGTCTGAATAGGAGAGACCTAGAGATTTTAGGGTAAACACCCAGACTCTTGTGAACAGAATACCAGAGATTTTAGTTGTAGGGAGAGTCCACAGTGAGACTTAGAACACGCCTTCACTCAGCAGGCATCACCAGGCTCTGCTGTGTGCCGCACTCTCTTCTAGTACTTTCGATATGTTAATGGGCAAAGCAGACACAGGTATTCCACCTGTGTGTGGTGGTACATTTTAAGACTGTTTGTGAGATTACTAAGTAGACGTAGTGTTAAGTATGCTTTGGAGTAGTCAAAAAGGGCCAAAGAAACCTGATCACTTCTATTTTCACAGATATTCTTGGAAGTCACTTTTTCTTTCTTGGTAACATTAGGAAATTAGGATTAAAAATATTTTCTCAGCTTACCTGATAGCAAATAAATAATATATGATTTGGGATAAGTCACAGTCAGCTTGGCTTGGGCTGGAGAGGTGGCTCAGTGGTTAAGAGCACTGGCTACTCTTCCAAAGGACCTGGGTTCAATTCCCAGCACCCTGAGGCAACTCACAACTGCCTGTAACTCCAGTTCCAGGGAATCTGGTGCCCCTTTCTGGCCTCCACAGGTGCCAGACACATACACAATACACAGATAGACATGTAAGCAAGACACCCCCCACGCACCCACACTATCAGTCAAGCACTTACTGTCCAAATCTCATTAAAAAAAGAGGAAGAAGAAAGTGAAGGGATTGAGCTCTGTCTGGCCAAGGTGGCTCACATGTGTAATCTAGCATTGAGGGGGCTGAGGCAGGAGGATTGCCATGAGATCATGGGATTTAGCCACCCTGGGCTACAGAGTGAGACCCTGTCTCAAGACAAACAAAATATCAAGGATTATATTTGTTAAAGTAGCTTACTTCTAATTGTAAATTTTATGATAATTGCTTACAAGAAGGAAATGAAAATGTCACGTGCTGGTGGGTAAGCCACTCCCTTTTAGCCACTTGACTGCCTGCTAACCCCGGTGGTTTACTCTTTTCCATGGTGAACAGTACATAAAAAGTCTTATATTTAGATATAGATAAATCAGGTGATGCTAGTCAGTCTAAAGGAAGCCGGAGCTCAGCTGGGTGGCTAGACCTCTCGTTTTCAGCAAGAGCTTGCAAATCTGGGTACCCAAGACCACATAAGACAGTTAATTATAGGGCTGACTCTTTTAATTCCTGGGCAGCTCCACTCAGAATGACACTGGCTTCTAGAATGTGATTTTATAGAGACGTTAAAAAACGTTTAAACCTCATTGAAAGCAGAAATGCTGAACCTGACAGTTGTCTAAAGAAGGGAGCATAAATACTGCTCAGAAAACAAGATTTATTGAGCCTGAAGGCCTCAGCTCAGGGACGAGACCAAAGTCATTGCAGTTGCCTAGAATATTGGTTCCCTGGAACGATCTTAAATGATTCTTAGCTGGTGCTTTGCTGGATGGATACAATTTGTAGAATGTCCAGGCATCTTTGGGTGACGGATTAAGTCCACTCTCAGAGAGCTGTGATGACGATGTGACAGCATTTCTCTGGTGAAGACATTAGGGTACCACAGAAGAAGAGCCATCTACGGACCTGTGGCCTTCATGGGCATGATGATAATAGCAGTCATGACAGCTACAATAGTTGTGCTCCTGCTGGTTAACATGAGTCACTGTGTATGTTCTCTGCCTGCAGTGAGGACCTGGATCCTCATAGGTTACAGATGTGGAGCCTGGTCCACAGGCTAGTGAAGTCCTTACTCAGAGTAAGTGGCAGAGCCAGGGTTCAAAACCCCAGATGGCTGATTTGACAGTTCTACCATGTAGTCTTCTCATATGTCCAGGGAAAAAATTAACTGGGAAGGAAGAATTGTGAATTTGAATTTGTCTCTACCTAGGTGGTTTTGATTAAAAAGGAAGACCGAAAACCTGATGCCCAGTGGCTGAGTGGACACACACACACACATGCACACACATACACACACACACATGCACACACATACACACACACACAC
>NC_022029.1:37904575-37912790 GCF_000317375.1 Microtus ochrogaster
ACACACACACACACACACACACACACACACACACACACGTTTCCTCATCTTCTTCCCTAGCAGAGAAGGTGTTCAGAGCCCAGCAGATGCCGAGTTACCTCTTAGGCCTTCTTCATTTGCTTTTCGGATATTTTCACTCAGTCTGACTAGCGTATTGTTTGGAGAGCACAGCTAAGTCTCCCCTTTCTTAGGAGACCCTCCAGTTCTGAGGAGCTCTGAGGGCTCGGGCTCATCAGCACACAATAGACTGTCCTTCACTCCCCAGCATCCCTTAGAACAAAGCAGATGCTCTGGAAACAGCCCAGTGCCTTTCCTGCCTCCAGCGCTTGGGAACATTAACCCAGGGAATGAGTTTCACTTTTTCACTAAGCCTTCCCTTATCTAGAAAAGAATCTACACAGAATTTGTGAATTGGTTACACCATGTCATTCATTAAGACTAAGGCTATAACTTTAAAATTAAACATGATTTTTTGATCTGAACCTTAAGTTATTGCCACTGTCTTTTCTTATTTTGCAGTTCTGCGTGCCATGAAGGAGGACAGTGAGAAAGTTCCAAGCTTGTTAACCGACTATATCCTGAAAGGTGGGTTTTATGACGGTGAGGAGCAATGGCTGAGGAGCTGCCATTGTCGGTAGATAAAATACGCTCACAGCTGTTAATGTACAGTGACGGCAGATGGGTGACTGTGGATGACTGTAACATTTGGGCTCTACAAAATGTAGCTTCTGCTTGAGATCCTGGGCTGGAAAGGCTTCCCACAGCTGAGCAGTGAACACTTATTGGAGGAGGAAGTAAGAGAGAATTAAAAGGCATTGCACTCTGGGTGTGGTGCGCACACCTTTAATCTCAGGATGTGGGAGACAGAGGAAGGTGGATCTCTTGAGTTTGGGGCCAGCCTGGTCTACATAGAGAGTTCCAGGCAGCCAAGGGGTATATAGTGAGACCCTGCCTCAAAAAATAAATAAATGTGTAAAATAATTCAAAGACATGTTCACTGTTTCTGACGTATGGACACGTTGGTCCTGGGAGACTTGGGTGTCTCTGTTACCTTGAGGATGATAGAAAAGGGAGGGCGGATTTGCCAGGGTGGATGGTGGAGGAAAAACTGTGGGCAGTGCCAGGGGAGCAAAGAACAGACCAGAGTCTCATGTACAGAAGGGAAGAGAGTTGAGATTCCTCACCAGTGATCTGTGGGCTGTATATATTAGAGCACATGATCTGGATCGTACAGGCGGCGGGTATTGTGGAGGGATAAGGAGCCAGAAGATACGGGCCTCATTTGCTGAGAAAAGAGCAGAATGTTAACAGCACCTCCTCAGCTGTAGGACCAGAGCGCTCACTCAGCTGTGGGACCGTGAGTGCTGTGCAGCAGGTTCACTGGGCCAGGTTTGACAGCGGCACGAAATCCACATCTTGTAGTCGACTGAACATGGAAAGCCCCTTTCACTGCTGCACACCTTGACTTCCTCCCCCACCAGTTAGAAGGAGATAAGTGTTGTGACCTCCGAGATATTTACTATCTCCGATGGGCTTTAATTCAGCAGTAGGGGCTCGCAGTGAGTGGTGCAGACTTGTGATGCAGAATGTATAGACCTAACACGTAATGCAGCAGCCGGCCACTTGCCGGCTAAACAGGTTAAACAGGTGGAAAGGGCGGAGTCAACGGCCTTTTTTTCTGATGGACGGCCTTTTCTCGCTATTAAACTAATTATTATTATTATTCTTTACCTGACATCCTTGTTTACTTTTGTGTTGTGCTAGCATTGGTATGAAGGCTGGATGGCCCTGAGGTTTGTCCTAGAAGTGAAACAGGAATGAGACGAACATAAAGAACATGGCTCAGACTTCAAAACCAGTGGGTCTACAGGGCATGGCCAGGGTGACCAGTGATGGCTTCTGAAGGATGGGGTGGCCTGGGGAACAGGGCTGTGGAAAGGGAGTTTTGCTTTTACTTTGAAAACCTAGGACCATTACTGTAAATCTTGTCCTCCCACTTGGGGAGGCGGTGTCCCCTATTCCTGCCTGCCCCTCCACTCAGGCCACTGGCTGTCAGTGGCCTGAGTGTGTCTGCTTGTGCTGTGCCTGCTTCTCGTGAGCTGCTGTCTGCATGGGTTGTGCTCGTCGTCTGTTTCCTGCTGTGAAGACTGGGTTGAAAAGCAGCCAGCACTCAGACTCCAGCAGTGATGCATTAGTCTAGAGCCTGACAGAGGGAACAGAATGTAGAAGTGTTCAGGGGTTGGGGGAGCTGCCATTATGGGCTTGTTGGTAATAAAATGCTCTTTTCCACCCAGCCTGTCAACTGTTGCTCTTCCTGGGGACCAGTACTAGGACCCTCCGTGGGAGGGGCTGTTGCTCACCGTGGAGAATGGTGCTCCTTCTCCTGGCTTAGCTGGCCTTCCTACAGTCCTAACAGATGCCTCTGGCTTGGCTGTGTAAATATACCTCCTTAGTTTTAATGCCAAGGTGAGAAGGGAAAGAAGGTGAAGTGACCCCATTTGGCCTATGATGGAATGGGTGCTGCTGGCCAAATGCAACTTCTCACACTTACCACCCGGCAGCCACTGTTGACGTCAGTCACAGCACCCAAGACCTAGGCCACCGTATGGCTGCCACTGTTCCTGCCTAGAGCTGACTCACGCCCTTCTTTGACTTCTCCAGGGGCCTGCGCTGTTACAGGACTTGGGGCTGGAGTGATGGGCTTACATCTCATATGGTACCCCAAGAGACATGGCCTTTAGGTGTCTCATTTCTGGAAAATTCTAGTTAATGTCTTAGAGAACTTCTGATTGTTGGTGGTAGCCCTTTGAAGTCTTTAAAATGCTAATACAGATTGCATTAGTGTTTAGTCTTCATTACACTGTGGCGCTTTACATACACATATAGATTGTATGTAAGATTTCATGCATTTAGTCCAGGTGTGTGGAGAAGGTACATTTCTACCTGTTTCTTTTCTCTGTTGCAGTTCTGTGTCCTACATAGAGCAGCATTACGTGGGAGCGCGTCCCCTTCTGTGGACTCCAGGCTTGATTTCTTACAGTGTCACTCTGGAAGGTGGCAGTTGTGAGTCCCTGCTGCTTCTGGAGACCCAGCACACTTGAACTTGGATTTGCAATTCAGTGTTACTAGATCACGACTTCACAATCCGTCATATTATAGCACCGAGAGAGCGAGCTATGGCATTCTTGAATTCTGGAGATAGGTTTTTGGAAAACATATGGTTCCTAAGTGAGCAGAGTGGAGGAGAGAGCTAGGAACTGGGCATGCCATTATCCTTTTCCTTAATTCAGTGTGGCTGCTAGCGCTTGACTTCCTCCATCTGAACTGCACTGAAGAACTGCGTTCAAGCACTGGGAGAGCCAACCACAGTTGTTCTCCAGTTATGGTGAGATCAGTGTTGAGTGTT
The DNA here is from genome assembly GCF_000317375.1 of Microtus ochrogaster. Classification (NCBI taxonomy): domain Eukaryota; kingdom Metazoa; phylum Chordata; class Mammalia; order Rodentia; family Cricetidae; genus Microtus; species Microtus ochrogaster. The sequence goes on from NC_022029.1 coordinate 37,907,982, forward strand.
TAGAGCATTTTCTATTACCTGCCAGTATTGCCCAGAGACAGACTGACCATGGACTGGTGTGATGCACAATGCCGTCACCTGCACTGCTTTGGTCTAATGGTGGACACCGGACACTGTTAGAAACTAAGTTTGTAACTTCTGCCTATTGCACCATTGTTGACGTGTGAGCCATTAGGATGCCATCTGGAATCATTATGACCTTGGGTATTCTGTGTCCGTGAAGAAGTGTATTTTGAAAGGGGTCCATGCCCTCTAAGGTGCTTAAGGAGCTACTATGGTACTGCCTGTCTCATGGCTGTGTTCAGTTTTCTTTACACCTGTGTGCTTTTCTAGAAAAAAAAACTGCTCACGGCTATAACACTAACCAGGAACACTTTTGCCAGTTTCAATCAAGTCAATGATATTTAATAAAATAATACATACTTAAGAGTCTTGAGTTTTTGTTTTCTGTTCTCACAGTGCTGATGCTTGAACTTCATGTAGACTTCACCACTAAAGCATGTGCGGGGGAGGTTCTGATTGGCTAGAAGGCCGAGTGGGGAAAGACCTTTCTAGGTCATATACATCACTGTGCAGTGACAGCTATCCTCCTATTGTGCTGGGCAGCTCCCTCCCCAAAAGAAAGCAAGTGTACTTAAGAGTCTTTTCCACCTTAGAGTCTCATATACAAGGGTCACCTAGACTCTCCACTCTTGTCAGCGAAATGCTGCTGGCTGCTGGAGCAGGCCCAGTTTGAAGTCTGAGGGTGCTTGGCATTTACTAAGAGACTGGACTTCAGCATCTTGCTTGACAGTGAAGATGCAGGACTACTGACCACATTCAGTTGAATTACTGAACACACAGTATTAGTAATTTAAGAAACTGATTAGAACAGAATTTGTAAGGTGCCTGAGACTAAAAGAGAGTTCTAGTGATCAGTTTTAAAGCCCTTGACCTGCTTATGACTTATTCTGGATTGTGCTTAAAGTTACACCTGCAATCCTATACCAAGACAGTTTTCTTTAAATGGGTTCCCCAGTTTTGTCTTATCAACACGTTATTCTTCAGTAGTACACTGCCTAGGATATGCCACCAAACAAAAACTAAGCCTGCGATGACCTAGTTATCCAAATCTTATATCAAAATGTCTTCAAATCTGAAAGTTTGTGAGCACCAACATGATACCCTAAGTGTCACGTACAGAATTCCACAGCTGGCCTCTCTGGGCTGGTTAAACAAAGTGTTACTTCAGTTGTCCAGAGACTGTCTAGAAGGCATATATGTGAAACACAGACACTTTCATACTTAGGCCCCATCCCCAAGTATTCCACTATATAGGGAGATACCGTAAAACCTAAGGGGGTCTGCTGTTTGCAATACTTTGGAGAAGGGATATTCAGTTTGCTCTACTGATGAGAACCTTTCTCACTTGTGATTGACAGCAGCAGGCAGGCCAGCTTCTTATCTTTGCAAGAGCAGCACTCCTATGTAGTCCAGTCTAAGCTTTCTGCAGGAGTCCATGGGGAATGGCCACCTGCTGAGGGATGGATGCCCACGCTCCTTAACTGCTGTGGACCAGGCCGCCCTGGGAGACCATTGTGTTTTCACCCCAGATCAGAAGTCTTCCTGAAGTGCGTGGTTTTGACTTAGTGTTTATTTCTGCCAAGAACCGGGCTGTAAACCATCCCCTCACACCTGTGCTTTATGAAAACAAAAGCAATACTCCAGAAGTCTGGTGCACTCTAAGTGCTATATGCCCGGTTTATTCTTCAAGAAATTATATTTTTCTTTTACAAGAGCACAACAGGAACCAAAGTAAGAGTAATAGATACAGCACTCAGGATAAATCATATCTTTAAAATAAAAAAAATTTACACCTTGTCCTATATCCTGTTAGTATTTTCATATATGGCCATGATTGAAAAAACAAAAAGCAAGCATTTACAATTTTTTTTGATAAAGTTTTTTTTTCTTATGCCAGGAATGGATAAATTGTCAACAAAATTTTATACTAATCAGGCTGATGTAAATCTATTTCAGTAACATCCTATCATTAACAAATTCATTTTGGAAATAGATAAAAATATTGCCCCTTGATAATAAATCTTTTTCCTTTGATGCAAACAGCTAGAACACCTTTTTTCTTTTTGATATTCTAAGACAAAAAAATGGTTAATCTTCAGATTAATAAATTAGGTCATTATAATAATAAATTAATTTTTTTTAAGTTCAGCAACCTCTGTCCAAGTATTTACAACAATACTTGAAAGTTCCTTTACAAAACAGAACACATTTTCTTTTCACATTAAGCATCCTGGGTATCCGTGTCTTTCACAACAAGCATTTTGAAAAGGCAAATCGATGCACGGGTGGCCATTAGTGGAAAAGTGCTGGGAGCTGTTTGAAAGGTAACACTAGAGAGTACAGTCAGTCAGATCTGAGGCAACGACAACACACTTCCAGCTTACTGTGGACAATATTCCAGTAGTTGTTTCAAACAGTTGTTTGAAAAAAAAATCCAGGAGCTGATTAGTGATGCAGATAAAAAAAATTGCCATCAATGTCTCTGGCCAGTGAACGAATTGAAGACCAAGTGAAAGCAAACCCAAATGAGGAAGAAGATTTTAATAAAAGGGACATCCTTTCCATAGCAGGGGGGGATGCTGGCTGCTCAAAGTGCACACACGCACACATGCACACACACACACATACACACGCACGCACCCATGCACGCACTCGTGTGCTTGCGCGCGTGCTCACAACCTCTCTTTCCAATTAAACTACAGATAAATGAGATTGTGTTATTCAAAAACCCCTACGTGATCAGAAGCACTGCTCTGGGATGCCTGTTTATCTGCCTTTGTTCTGGTTAAATCTCATAAAAATACATTCAACAGGAAAACATAAATTGTATGTGTATAAATATATATGTATATATATTATATACACATGCACACAAATACTCTTGTTCTTGAAGCATAAGATAGTTACATAAATATTCCTATAATTGCTAAAGTTTAAAGAGGCATCATTATCATTTTTTTGAGCTTCAACAAAGGTGCTTGAATAATATACAATTAAAATGAAGTAGTTTCTATTTTGTAGAATCAGTATATAATAAAGAAAAAAAATCCCAGTTTTTTTTTTAAGTTTCTTTTTAAGCTAGAGCTTCAACAAAACTATGAACAACCGACAATACAACAGAAAGAAACAACAATGAAGTATAGCCCCTGGAAATGCCTGGTGTCCTTCACCCTGCCCGCCTTCCTGCCACGTGGGGTAAGAGAAGCTCCAGTGCTCACGTCAAGAGGTGACCTTGTCCTTACCCACCTGCTGTCTCTACTAGGAACTGGCTGATTGGCACGGAAGGAAACAGAAGCAGCAAAAAGAGTTAACTGTATAGATCCTTAATAACCCGCTTTCGAGAAATGGTGCTATCCATTTCCCTGGCTTCCTCACTGCCTACTGCAGTTGTGACTGTATAGAAGAGAAACTTGTGGCTTTACACCTGGGATGGCTATCAGGAGTTCTGGTGCGCTTGTCTGGTGGTACGGCAGCTGGGTCGCAAGGCCTTTTGTGTTCCTGCTCATTCAGGCCCAAAGTTTTGCAGCGACCAACAGAGTCTTCAGAGCAACAGGAAAAAAAAATTTCCTCTGGGCCATGAATTGCTTTTATTTTCCTGGCTTTTTTCCCCGAGCCAAGCTGACCAATTTTTCTTCCCAACACTACCCTCCCAACCCATTTCCCCCACCAAACTCTCTGCCCCACCCCCAAATGTCTCTACAGCTATCTTACAAGCAAATATACTTTAGCAAGTTTTAAAACTTTGGTTCTATGAAAACATATGGTCAGTGATCTTGAGGCCAAGTGGGAATGCTTGTTCTGCACAATGCTGTAGACAGAGCCCATCCCAGTTAAGTCCTTAGTGCCGGACACCAAGTCACAATCTGATACAATCCACTAAGCAAGTGCACAAATTCTAGTTTACTTTAAAGAGCAGATTTTTTTTGTTGTTGTTTTCTCTTTTGAAACCTCATCCATGCCGCTGCCGCCTGCGTTCACACCGTTTGGTAGAAATTGTCCGCCTGCAGATGGTTCTGTTTTTGCATGCTGTAGAAGCCACTGAATCGCGCATCGGGTTCGGCAATTCTTAGCATCGTCTGGGAACCGTCCGCCTGGACTCGTGTGCCTTTCTTGCAGTCCACAGATACCAGCTGATTATTCAGGGAAGATGGCTGTTCAGTGACAGAGGGGAAAGAGAAAACCCACAGACTTAGCTTAGTTCTTTCTCTATGCCAAATGGACAGAAACTCAGGACCTAGCTCAGGTGAGACAGGAGTTTCACCATATGAGGACGGCCAGAGTGTCTGCGGGGCATGATGTCTTATTATTAAAGCTGTACGTAAAGGGACATCGTAGCTGTTTGCAAATCCTCGGCTGCAGGCCTGCGTTTAAGAGGGCTGGAAACCGGTAGAAGTTACCAGGCAGGCAGATTTCACAGCAAAAGAGGTTCTGTTCGCTGTGATTTCACACCTTAACAGAGGTTTCCTGAATACTGGATAGCACACCTCCTCCTTTCCTTGTTCAGTACCGTGTCATGTTGACATAAAGGCTGTGCATATCTTTCTCTCTCCCCCCCCCTCTCTCTCACTCTCTCACACACACACACACACACACACACACACACACACACACACACACACACACAACAGACAAGAACATAATATGCAAGGGCAACCCTACTAGGCAGGAGGGGAAGTTGGATGAAATACTCAGGTTGTCTAATTGAGTGCAAAAGGAAGGGTTAGACTTGGAAGCAGTGGCTATTTC
>NC_022029.1:37912890-37915098 GCF_000317375.1 Microtus ochrogaster
ACACCTTAACAGAGGTTTCCTGAATACTGGATAGCACACCTCCTCCTTTCCTTGTTCAGTACCGTGTCATGTTGACATAAAGGCTGTGCATATCTCTCTCTCTCTCTCTCTCTCTCTCTCTCTCTCTCTCTCTCACACACACACACACACACACACACACACACACACGGACACAAACACCAGACAGGAACTTTATATGCAAGGGGAACCCTACTAGGCAGGAGGGGAAGTTGGATGAAATACTCAGGTTGTCTAATTGAGTGCAAAAGGAAGGGTTAGACTTGGAAGCAGTGGCTATTTCCTTAATATACGTTTTTCTTACTTTTAAATCAGGCATGATTAAGAGGTCCTTAGATTAGAACAAAAGCATTCTCTTTGTCCCTTGGTGAGAAGTCTGCCTCTGGACCTTGTGTTTTCTCAGTGTCTTTCTTCACCCTGTCTGGCCTGGCTGATTTCTTTGCTCGCTCAGTATCTTCCAAGCTCCTCTTGCCCTCTCCTTCCTTTCCCTTCTTTAGTGATTCCTTTTCTCTCTCCATTAAAAGACCCAAAAAAAAAAAAAATGACCGAGATGGTCAAGTTTTGGCTTCAAATATAAATGAGAATTCAGGACTCACTTCAGCAGGTATCAGCTCATTTAAACATGTTAAAAAAAAAGCTCGTCCAAGGAGTTGGGTCCTGTGGAAGTCAGGACTCATTCGCCAGCGGATGGCAGGTAATTCAGTGCTCAATCTTGCCCTGCACAAGTATTACACGTTTGCTTGCTCCAGCTTGATAAATACTGGACATTAAAACTAGCAAAATAAAGATGATATTGCCTAACAAAACATATAAAGAAAACTGAGGGAAAAAGGAGTGTAAGCAGTGGTGGATCTGGCACTCGAGAGACTCTCAAAGGGTACCTTAGTTGGTGTCCGGTACCAGCACAAAAGCGGTACCCACTGTTTCTTCTGGTTGATGAGCAGGAACAGTATTACGATGGAGAGACATATTATTATGGGAACCACAACTGAGATAACGGAGTCCAGCGATGAGTCTTCGCTTGGGCGCAGCCTGTTATTATCTCTGTAGTCTACCTGGAGGTGACCCATATCTAGGAGAGAAGAGACAAGCACTTAGTGCTTCGCTGGAATTTTAGAGGATTATTTTAATTGCACTGCAAATACAGATCAGCAGCTTGGTTTTATTGCTTCCCGGTACTTTGGGCTACAGGCGTGATTGAAGTCTAACGTCGAGCCAAAGCGCTCTTAGACGGGAAAGTATTTAGAGGCTAAATAAGATGAAGAAAAAACTTGCAACAACAATAACAGTAACTTTAAAAAAGAGGGTAAGAATGTCACTGACCGGGCAAGAAGATATTTCCTGTCGCTAATTGGTGGAATATAAAACTCTGGGTAGATTTTTCAAAGTGATTAAAACTAGACTAACTTAAGAACATTTGTTACTAATATTAAAATATTTTGCCTACAATGAATAAGATTTTGGATGGGCTAAGGTTTTATTTATTTTTATTTTTTTGACATTTCAAGTGTATTTTCTGTTTCCTTGGTTTAACCTATCATAAGCGAAACAGCTTCGTTCCCTACTTATTGGCAAATGGAGAGACCAGAACCAAGTGCATTCCACAGGTAGATACCAGGTTTCATTAGATCAAACATGAGACAATGGAGTTGGTTTTCTAATTTGCTGAGTTCTAAGCAAAAAGGTTTATTTTTAATAAACTTGTTGAAAAAAATATCTTATTTCTTGCCCTGGTGAATTATACTAGAAGCACAGGGGAAACGACAGTTCTTCAGAAAGAGAAAGATCGTTCTGTGGGAGGTGGGATGGCTCAGCTGGTGGAGTGCTGACAAGCTTGATGACCTGAGTTCGATCCCCGGAATCCACATAAGTGTGGAAGGAGAGAGCAGACTCAAAGTTCTCCTCTGACCTCCACGTGTATCTATCATGCACAAACACAAAATAATAAATTTAAAAAATCCAAAAACAAAGGTGCTAAGCGGGACATGTAACTCCGCAGTAGCACCCTATGAGACTCAAGGTCCGGGATTTGACTTCCAGCACCGCACAAACCAAAACAAAATCATAAGCAAACGGAACTGGTTTCTGAAACTTTAATGTCATTTTATTCCATGGCAACCATTCTAATCAGGTTGTCTGCACCGATTAAGGGCAGCGACAGAAAGACACAGGATGTAACGTCCAAAGGAA
>NC_022029.1:37915605-37916454 GCF_000317375.1 Microtus ochrogaster
TGAAGAACTGAGGGCTCTTTACAAACTTTATTCTTTCTGTTCTGCTAGGATGCTGAAAAGCACACCAAAGAAGTTAACTTTGAATTTCCTGAACTCAAAACACCAGAAGTAAAAATCACCAACAGGCCTCACACTTCCCAGGTCGAAACAAGACGAATTACCAAGGAGAAGCACGCTTGTCTTGCTCCGGGACTTTGAACAGACGCTATGTATGCACAGGTCCCCAGCAGACTGTATCTGTCGAGGATGCTCTCGTGACTGGAGGCCCTCACTTCCAACAAGGACACATATGCTGACTGAGTGACTGAACATACAATGCTAAATGTACATCCAGTCTGAGCAATCTCACAAGAAGCCAGAACCCTGGGTACAGGGGTTTGGCTCTCTGGTCATCTGCCTTGTTCCAAAGATAATGTTTATAATGTCTGAAGTAACAGATCATTAGTCTCTCATGCAATAAATGCCGCTTCTTCCAAAATAGAAAAACTGCAAAAATGATTCTGAAAAGCATGCTTGAGGTCAACAGGAGGCAGTATTGAACCAGGGCTTAGCATAAATTTTAACTCATCTCCTTTTTAAGAGAAGTGGTGATGGGAATTCAGCCGTGCTTTGCCTCTGAGCTAATGAGAAACAAACTCCTCTCTTTATTATACACGACTAAAAAGTAGAAGGAATAAAATAATTCTGTAGAAATGAACTTGGCAACAAACTTTAAGCCTCTACGGTGTGAAAACCTGAAAGAGGGATACTGCCTGCTAAGGACAGGTCCCCAAAGGGCTACGTTCATTCATGCCCACTTTGCGTCAGGCTCTTCTGACCAGGAACAGATTCTTTCCCCTCATCACCAAA
>NC_022029.1:37916782-37918122 GCF_000317375.1 Microtus ochrogaster
GGAGGACCAGGAAGGAGGTGGAGCACGGAGGACCAGGAAGGAGGTGGAGCACAAAGGACCAGGAAGGAAGCATTTATCCAATGATCTGTAGACATGTTTGACTAATGTTGACCTGTTGAATACATTTCAGCCATGGTTTTTCCCAGAGGGAGTGAACTTTCATGAGCCATTTGGAAAGAAAGTGTTGTTGTTTTTTTCTTCCCTTAAACCAGGAATAAACAAAGCAGACTACAAAGAAGACAGGACAGATCTCAAGTAACCTGACTTCAGGATTTACCTCTAGGGAGATGAATGATGTCATTTTCACTTGGGGTGGGCCACATGGGAGCCTCCAGGTCAATCTCGCCACGATGGTTTTTCTTCTCGATGGGTACATTGGTCGGCTCTGGCACATACATTTCTAAAAGAACGAAGCGTTTTACGTGAGAAATGATGGACAGGCTGCTTATTGCTGGTGTTAATGCCCTCGATCCAGACAGAGCCTTCAAGTCAATGCCCTATGTCCCAGGAGGTGAATGGCTCGCTTTCCCAGTTTGCACAGCTGATGCTGGCAGCTAGGTTTGTGGGGGGTGGAAGCATGTCTCAGCCTCTTCCTCCACCACCCTTTTCTCCTGGCAAATGTTGGCTTTGTAGTTGTGTCTAGTTGTGTGTGTGTGTCACAGCTACACTGGGCTCTCCATCTCTCCATGCTTTGGTTCTTTGCGTGTATACCACCATTCACCAAGCATGGTGAGAGCCAAGAAGGACTTGTGCATTTACCACTGTAATTCTTTTTAAAAGTTTTTCAGAAATGCTCAGATAGGTTTATCTGCGGAGTCCCAACACAAGGCCACCGAAGTTCAGCTATGCACTGTCTAGTGGCGCCATTTTAAAGTTCCGCAGTGTAGCTGTACCCCGAAGCTGACATGGATCCCAGGTTACTGTCCTCAACAGAGAGATTAATTAACACGAATACTGCGAGGAGACGGGAGCATCAAGGTGGTGATGGAATGGTTCCTGTCTCACTCAGGGCCTCACTTGGATGTGAGGGAGCCTACGTGTGGTCCGGACTGCCTGGGGAGTCTCTGGTGTGCCGGGATCAGACTGGGAACACTGCCCAGAGGCTGTCCCGGTGAAGGCTAAGGCTCTGCAGTTCTGGGATTAGGGCAGGGGATAAAGGAGCTGTTTTGGCAGGAGTCCGGCCCAGGGATAGAAAACTAGAAGACTCAGGGAGAATCTGGGCAGTTGTGGGGGCTCAGGTTTGAAACCGAGAGGTTGACTAAGCAGCTGCTGAGAAGGAGAAGGGCGAGAGGAGGTATCCGTGTGTGTGTGTGTGTGTGTGTGTGTGTGTGTGTGTGTGT
>NC_022029.1:37918222-37938267 GCF_000317375.1 Microtus ochrogaster
GTGTGTGTGTGTATGGGTGTGTGTGCTCCAAAGTCATGTTACATGTGGGCAGAGAAGGGTTCAGCCAAGGGGTGGTGGGGTACAGGCTAGAACTTCTGAACTGAAAAAAAGAATGATCCAGGTCTATCCTCTTTAACTGTAAGTCTTCCGTTTTTGTTCTGATACATTCATGTCTTACTCCCTTCTGTGTTCCATCTTAAGCTTTTGCTCTGGGCTGGTCCAAAGGTCACACTGAAACTACGCTACTCTGACAGGGCAGGGGCCGTTAATGGGTTGGCTATACCTGTGTGGCTGTCCCCTACTTTAAGGGTAGAGTATGCAAATCAGAAGAGGTACAGCCTTCACCTACATGGTGAGAGTTTTGCAAATTACCCTGAGGACTTTGTGTAGGAGCATTGCAATTGGGCTGACCCACTGCCTGTGCCTTATTTGGCTTGAGAACAGAAGGATGATGGCTTAGATACCTGGACACATCGGGCAGCAACTTCCTTCCACCTTGATGGGCTCGGCACAGGGCAGAGGGGGGCAGCTGACAGTGGAGCAGAGGGTCTGGCCTTGCAGGCAGTAGCAGTGTGTGCAGCTGTCAATGTCCCATCGCTCCTCATCGGCATAGGTCTTCCCGCTGAAGTGACACACCACTTTCTTTGGAATTGTGTCTTCTAGTGAAAAAGAAGAGAACACGGCGGTATGACTGAGTGACCGTATAGCATCTTCTTCTAGTGGGAAACTAAAGGGAACAGCCTGACACGATCACATGGTGGTCGATGATCCCCAGGATTTGGTGACCCATTTTTTTCTCTAGTCCCAACACTGCTGTCCGCCATTCTCTTGACCCTTTTCTTGTGGCCCACAATTGACCAGGGACCACAAAGTCTAGCAGAGAATACTAACTGTAACAACCTCCCGGGAGTGCTGCTCACTGGGCAAGTGTCTTTAGGCTGTTATCCAGAATGTGATGCAGAGAGGGACAAGGGGTCCAGCTGGGCACGATTACAGAGCCGGACTTTACCAATCCCCGTGCCCACCGTTAGTGTGAACCACGATGGGAGATGGCAAGGGATGAGAATGACGGCACCGTATAAAGACAGCAGCCTAGAGAACTGCTCCCTTCCCCTTTCACGGATAGCGCATGGTTTCTCACCAACAAGGACATCTATCTCCCCCTCCAACACAAACTGACTTCTCCTAACCCATTCTCCTCTCAACACCAGCAAACTGTGGTTCTCCAGAACAAAATACGTTTAAAAATTACTGTGTTTAGAAATCTGTATCATGTCCTGCCACTCTCGTTTCCTCCTTAGGACAACCTTTCCCTCCCAGGTTCCCTTCTCTTCTTAATCTATTCACGCTGATCTCATGTAACAGCTTGTTTGTTTTCTCTCTGGAGCTTAAGACTGGTGGCCCCGAGTAAGGCAGATCAGCAGTTCAGGAGCAAGGCAGAGATGTACTGATCCACGGAGAAGCCCTGTCACCAGGCCAATGACTGGCTGGGTGACACCTTAAATGTGAGGCATTTTTATGCCTGGATTCTAAAAATTACACTATACACCTCTGGGCACTGGGAATGGCAAACACCCTTAGGAAAGCTGGGATGCTCAGGGCTCGGTGTTTCTCCCGGGAGGCTCCGAGAGACTCTCGGGGGTTATGATGTTCACTGGGCGGACACAAAGGACAGAACACAGAACATCTAAGCAAAGGAATAAAAGCTGTAACATGCACTAAAAGGCATAGCCCCCGTCTCTCAACACTTTTCTACTGTTTCATTACTACTGCCTAAAGCCCATCAAGGGATGTTTTAGAAGTAATGAGAAATCCATTTTTCAGTATCTGCTAAAATGTCATTTGGCTACTAGTCCATGATCCACACTAAGTGATTTGGTGAATCATCTATTGCGTTAACAACTCATTTGAAGGCTTTCAAACCAAATGTGATACAAGTGGTTGCTAATACGGAATCCTTAAAGGAGGCAACTTCAATTACGATATCTGAAACGTACACAGGAAATGGGCTGGGTAGAGCTACGTCGTATGCTTAATTCAGGAAGTCTTCTGACCCATCATCATCGCATGACGATGGCTTTGGCCACTGATCCAGAGTCCATTATGCGGTGACCTTGTACTTGGAAGGAACTGATCCTTTACACAGCAACACTCCTGCTTATGCTTTACATAAACTGTGAAATAGCTCCGACGGTGGAGCAGCCACCAGAGTGCTGAGCGAGGAACTGGGAAAGGGACGGCTTAACCCCTTGCCCCATCTTGATGGTCACCCTCACCGTAGCTTATGTTGGTGGCACCCCTGCCAGTGCTGTCATGGAGGAAGAGAATGAGGCGCCATGATAGACGGGCTGAAGGTTTGGTGCAAAGGGGTTTGACTGAAGGCCAAGCACTCGGCTCTAAGGTCTTAGGATCTCAGCACGGAAATTCATTACGTCTTAAGATATTTAATAATTCATCGCTACTAATGCTGACGAGGCAATATTAGCTTCCAAAATGAGGCTGAGCTGTTAATGATGGCAGTTATGTGTTCAGCCTTGTGAGGGCATCCACACATGTAACCAATGCTCATCACAGTGCTCATGTACGCAGGACCCTGACCCAGAAGCCTGCCTGTGTGGTGGATGCAGCCTTGTGCGTGGGTCTCCCTCACCAAGTCCAGTGCAGCTACCACCACGGATACAAGGAAACACAAGTGGACAGTGTAGAGGGCCAGATGACCATGGACACAGTGGAACCATTATGCTAGCAACCCATGAAGAGGAGGTTCAGTTTCCCAGAGACGGAATGAGAGTTCCTGACCCCCTTAGTGATGTGCAGTTTCTACAGAATTATTTCCCCACAAGTGGGCTGACTACGACCGGACCTGGATGCCTGGCCTTTTCACCAGTTTATCACCGAGGACCTCAGAGGCGTGTCACTTTCAGCTTCGGTTCATCTGCAAATGACTTAATTCAGATTTGAGAGCAGACGTGAAAAACGGGGCGTGAAGATGTTCTGAGCACGGCGGTTGCCAGATGGCAGCAAGACACGTCTTACGTGGGCTCCAGGGTGCACCAGGCTCTTCAGGAGCTCTCTGAGATCATGCAATACACTCAGAGCCCCCAAAAGGCTAAACTGGTGTCTGACCTGAGGTGGATCAGTTAGTGTACTGTCTAGTGTGGAGAGACCCCAAGTGCATCACCAGTCCCCGATTCACAGTGACCCCCGTGTCAAAGACATCATTCTTGCTCTCGCTGGCAAAGTCCTTTTGAACCGAAATATCAAAACATTACATAGCAACTAATTTTGTTTCTCCAAGTGGGGTCAAAAACTAGGGTACACTGTGCTAATAAATCTTCATGCTGTCAATAAAGCAAATGGACATGACTCTTGATTTTGAGAAAACTGTAACTAGCTTTAGCAGGGCAACTGCCATCTGGCCCAATAAATAGTAAGATAGACTTTGGTTAATGAGTTCCTTGCCCTCTCATAGGATTGGAGGGGGTAGGGTAGGAGGGTGTGTGTGGAGGGAATGGGAATTTGGGTTGGTATTTTTTAAAGTAATAAAATAAAATAAAAAAAAGAAAAAAATGGAAATATTTTTGCTTTACACTAAGTTTTTCTTGAAAGGTTAGTGGCTTTGGTAGAGTTTTGACGGTATAGAGCCGGTGGTAGCCAGATGGACCATGGGTTCAAGAACCCTTCAGAATGGGAAGATGGGGCAAAGTCTGTGTACTTTGAAGGTCTTTATAATGAATTAATAAAGCCATTGTCACTTTCTCGTAGGACCTGCTTAGCCTAATGGAGACAACATGTAAAGGCTACTCTGAACACCTCGCCTGCGGAAGAATGCAGACCTACAGCCAGTTTCTGTGCGGCTACTGGTGTGGCTGTTGGGTGCATATGCTATTTGATTCTCACCACTGCACCGAACACCCAATGGCTCTGCTGACGCTGGCAATGACACCATGTGCTCCTATTTCTCAGTACCTCATGTCATTCATAACTTCCACCGCTGGATGACTACTCTGCCCCAGGCACGCGTGCGCCAGTTCTGTGTGATCCCCACAGCCCAGGGGACAGGTTACTGTTTCAATTCCATAAACAACGGAGGCACACGGAATTAATGTCACTCGACTAAGATGTGAGGACAGGAAGGGTGGGGCAGGCACTAGGGAGGGTTTGGCTCCCCCTCACCCCCGCATGCCTTCTATCTATAAAGCACAGCAGCATGACTTGGGGGATGTGGGGGTCGCTTTCTGGGCAGATATCCGTGCCACATAGACCAAAGTCATTATTACTCAGTGACTCTAGGCAATGGAGATCTCTTTCAACCAAGCAGCACAGCCTGGTTGAGGAGACGGCACGGCGGTGAGGACTTGGGCAAGCCTGGAAGTCACCCCCAATATGTCTCCCCCTCACAACTCTTGTCTCTCTTCCTCCCTCTCAGAGAAAAATGACGAGGGAAGGGAGCATCGGGTTCGGCACTGAACAGAGGAACATTTACTTTTCAAACAAATATATTAGGAATTAAAGATCCTAACAAACAGGGTCCTCTTTGAAGCAAACCTTGCTAAAATCGTATTCTGAGGACACTGCCACAGTTTCAGACAGCTTTGGGCTTTCCCACTGGCAATGGTATCGAGGGCCAATATTTGACACATTCAGGAGAGACAGTCACTATTGAATGGCTATACCTTGGTGTGATAAGCTCTGGCATTTTGCTTCCTCATTCTGGGTCTCTGTCTTTCCCATCAGATCCAATCTGGAATGGCTTCGTTCAGTTAAGGAATTTTTTTTTTTCTGCCACTGTCAACATGGTGAGCCAGGAGCTGGGGTCTGTTTGCCACAGTGGCTCTATGACAGGGTAAAACAAAAAAAAAACCCAACCCATCTGTCTCTGTCGCTCTCTCTCTCAAACACACACTTCTTTGTATGCAATTCAAGCAACAGTATCTTGTACCGCCTAGGACCACACTGAAAAATTTGCAGAACTTTTTGGGAGCAGAGATGTAGAACTCAGTGTGGTTCCCTCTGTCTGTCCTGGATTCTGGCTATATAAATGGGAGGACTGTCAAGGTCTTACATGGCCACTCTTTCTAGGCTGAATTCAGCTGTTTAAACTTGACAGTCTCATGTCTTTTCAATATGAGAATAAAAGCTTTCAGCAAGCTGTGAAGGTTGGACGGACCTGGCTTTTACTACTTGAGCTGTGTTAGTTACAAAGTTCACTAAGGGCAGTGGTGGCCACCAGTGCCTTCTTCCTCTTTCCAGGTTTAACCTCCAGTCTTGACTCACATGGGCCCACAGGCCTGCCCAACTCTGACCTACTGCTGGATACATGAGCCTCTGCTAAGGAAGCTTCTGATGGCTTCCCTTTCCTCTACGGAAGGATACGGAACCCCAAACCTACTGTAACCTGCATTACAGCTGGGCTTTCAGTTTCTGCCTCTGAGATAACCTTCTCGGACAGACACTTGGGGTTCTAATTCTGTTTCGCTGGTCATAGTGTGGGAGGCCCTTCCTGGGCGGAAGTTGGGCAGCTTTAGAAATTGCATCAGTTCTTTCAAATCCTTGCCACAATACGGAGTCCGGAAAAGTAATTTACTCTGGGATGCCGGTGGCTAAGAAGCTAAATGCTGCCTCTGCTTTAAGAAGTCCCCTGTTTATATCAATCCAGCAGTCCTGCTCTTGGGCATCTGTTCCTTCCTCAGGTACTGGGATGCAGGCACACTGACAGAATTGTTCTCAACTCTTGGCTTCAGTAATGAGCAGGGTATATTCCCTCCGGGACATGCCCCCAGAGCCACAGGGCTTGCTTACATTTGGTGGACATGCCAAAGGACTGGCTCACAGCATTCCACTTCAGTGTGGGCACCAAGTTTGAAGTCTGAGATGTGTGTATATAGTTTAGCATATGTCTGTATATGCGCACGTGTGTATGTTGTGTTTGCGCATGTGTGTGTAAAGAGGCCAGGGATCAATGACAGGTATCTTCTTCTATCATTCCCCAACCTATACTTTGATTGTTTCTCTCCCTGACTCCAGAAGTCCATGATTGGCCAGACTGGCTGGCTAGCAAGCTTGAGGATCTGCCTGTGTCCCCTTCTCCTTTGTTGCTAGGGCTACAGATGTATGTGGCCATGCTTGGCTTTTTGCATGGGTACTGGGGATTCAAACTGAGGCATTCCTGCTTGTGCAGTGGCAGCCATTTTATCTGTCCAGCTATCTCCTCAGTCTGATTTCTGGTAAGTACTACTTAGTGAGATCACTCAGGCAGGGGTAAAAAGGCCGCTTGCACAGTATGGGTGGCATGCGGTTTAGAAGAGGGAGTGGAACAAGCAGCCCAGGCTTACTAACGATCAAGCCTCAGTACAGGGCAAGGGCTTCACTAAAACATCAATGTGCACTTTCACAATGCACCGCAGTGCCTTTCTCCAGCCCACAAGGGAGCAGGACAAACCTATGTTCCATGTTACTTTCTGATAAGACACCAAGTCCCTGCCTGTGTTGTCATTTTCCTTCATCAACTTCAGTTGGGCAAACGCTAGGTATGAGAGCCATGCTTGGAGAACACAGGAGATATGAACAAGCTCTAATCGAGAAACTAGCACCACTATCTTTTTTGTTTTTACATAAAGGGATGTCTTAAACAGAAATTGCAAGAAGCGGGAATCTAAGTAAAGAGCCAAGAGGTCAGCACAAGTTTGCAGATGTATAGGCAGAGACCCTGAGTGCAGGCTCAATGGGAAGTCCAAGAGGTCAAGGGGGGAGCTCAAATGGGCCTGGGTGCATGCTGGACCTGAACAATCTCAATGAGGGAAAGAGCTTGGGGAAACATTCAGTTGTAATCCTTTGCATATGAAAAAGGGGGCAAACATTATCAGGCAGTGTGGCTGCCACCTCTGTAAAGTATCTTTATCGATGCACAAGCCAGTGGCCTTCAAAATCCTTTCTTCAAAATTCAGTTTTATTTTATTTCAGTTCATCTATTTTTTGGGATATGATGTCTAAGTCTATTAAAAAGATCAAAAGAGGCTTCCAGTTTCTTCACCACACTGCAGTAAAATGGTTGCTTCAAACCCACAGAATTGTCACAAATGTTCCTGAGTGCCAGCAACAGAAATCCAACCAGCTGGCATACCGTGCCTTGGTTGAGCTCACTGCATGCAAAGAGGGCACAATTTCTCAGCTATGGAATGTAGTTCTTGTATCAAGGTGTTTACGGTGGGTCGGTTGGGGATACTTCAAGATTCAAGTTCAAACAAGTAGTTCATTTTCAACTTGAAACGAAGTCTTATTTTATAGTAAGGCCTACTATTTCACAGGAAGGTAGGCATGTGTGTGTGTGTGTGTGTGTTGATATTACACACCAAAATAATTCTGGAAATGAATAAATGTATTCTAAATGGCAGGCAGTAGCGATGCAAGATCAAGGTGGCTCCAAAAAAGAATGAAAAGAGATGCAACTTTCTTTAGGATGCTTGAGTACAGCGTTTGGCTAAGAAAGCCTAACTGGTCAGATGTCGCTGTCTCTGAACCTGCAGGAGATGTTCTTTGTCATCAGAAATCCTCTCCCAGCAGTGTCCAGGGGTCCTCATCAGGTGGGTCATCCTGGCAGAGGGCTACACCCATCCCTTATCACTGGCAGGTAGAAAACCAGGTTTGGCCTCTTGTACAGACATAAACGGGAAAGGACAAATGCTGGTCCACTCTGAGACTCCAGTGTCAGCCTCCCTCTGTGCAGAGGGATCTTTAACACAAGGTCATGGGCCCAGACAGATGCTGTGTCCCAGAACTGCAAACATGTGAGCTTCTGTTTATGATGCCTGGCTAAATGGAGAAACAAAAACAGAGAGGGAACTACACAGAAAAAGGAGCTTCCTAGGGTGCAGGGCAAGACCTAAGCAAACTGAAATCAAACACGGTTTATTTTTGGTGTGGTAACTTTAGAGCAGTTCCAAGGTTGGTACAGTAGATGACAACTGGAATGTTTTCCTTCTCGCACCCTCTAAACGATACACAAATGCCCATTCTGTTTCCCTTGCCTTTCCATCACACCGCATCTCTTTCCTTTCACTTAAATGCCTTTAATGCTAGTTCTGACAATGAGGGTGACAATCTGGAGCCACTGTGACAGCTGGGGAAGGGATGGAAGGGATGCAGGACGCTAGGAGAGCATGCCCTCCAGAATCAACAACAGCGAAGACCACATGAATAGATCATGGACTCTTCTCATGACACTAACTTCTAAAACCGAATTTATGGGTCCCCTCTTATCACATTTAGAAGACAGTGAGGTCTGTAGGTAAGACCCTGCCCTCAACACAAGTATTACAGAGAGTGTATTATTTCTACCTGGGCCACAGAAAGGACCAAAGAAGCCATGGACCTTTAAAGATGAGAAAAGACAGGAGGAAGAGCACCACCAAGCATCATTGTGTTCTCCTCCTTCAGAAGGCCACCAGAGATATGAGGTGCTGGCCTCTCTCTTGGTGAAGCCAGAAGCTCCACTCCAGGTGAGGAGATAAACGGAACTATATGAACATTGCTTAGATTAGCTGCAGTCTGTCCTGAAGCAGCAGCGGTTCACTGAGGCAGGTCACTCAGGTAGTGTTTACCTCGCCACATACAAATATAGCTTCACTTCATGTACACAGGATCTTTGAGATGCACAGATTGCCTCTATAGGAGATTAGACTGTATTGTATCACCAAGATACAAAGCCGGTATGTTTCAGAGTCAGGATCACAATCCTGGCTCTACAGCAAGTTCTTTACAGTGTGCACAACTTGTTAATTTTAAAGAAATATACTGGAGTATTAGATTCTAGTGTCCTGATATTATGACTTAAAACCACGCGACATGAACTCCATGGATTCTGCATTTCAATGATGCTGATGCAAACAGTTACTATACTTGATGCTGACTGATGTGCATGCACACAGAGATCTAAGAAGATAATGTTTTGATCACTCAGCCTGAAGCACACTGACGTCCAAGCATGAGGGATGCTGTACAGCCGACAGGTGTGGTTCAGGACACAGACCCCTCTCTATTAGGGAGCTATGCTCCTATGCATTCCCTGAAGATGACTATACAATTATAGCACTACAGTGCACTGAGGGGGGAAAGGGGGCTTTGACTCGAGCCAGGACAGCCTCGTGATAGCGCCACTTCAAATATTAGGACAGACTAACACACAGCAAATATGAAGTATGGCTATGCGCTAATCAGACAGAGGTATAATAAAAAGAATGACGTGGTAGAAGAAAACTATAATAAATCATCTATCAAAAATTCATTTGACAGATCTTCAAAGAGCCATATTAAAAGCATTCTGAAGTGACTCTAAGTCATAAGCAGAACATCTTAACTGTGCTCATAAGCAAGTTCTAAACCACATGTGCTGATGTTTTATATATATGTAAGCAAATGGCTCTCATCCAAAAATAACCAATGTTTCTCAGAATCTTCTTAAGTCGAAAGATTCATTGACTCGGGGATTTCTAGCTGTAATTCTCAGTATGTGACCTAAAATATCAAGTAAAGTAACATGCAACTAACAAATAAACTCATCCTTACCAGACTGTAATTTTCAGGTAATAGTCTACGCAAGACTTCTGGCTCAGCCAGCAGAGTACACCTGCTCTCCTAGACCAGCCTGCCGGTAGTACATCTGAGTATCTCACTTTCCAAAGATGACAGGGAACTAACCTACGACCCCATCTGTTATAACTGATTATAAAGAATAATCTTTATCATCAAAGGATTGCTCTTTCCATGGACTTGCCAACCCGGAAAAACCGAATCAAAGGCATACAAAGGATCCAACGGACTACTCATGCCCCCCTTGCCAGAGCTGTGGGCAGGATAGGCATCTTCACAAATATGGTGAGGGAAGGTGGGGTGGTGGTCATGGGTCATTCGTTTGCTTTCCCTCTCTTGGGAAAAGACAGCCAAGATCTCATGGGCCCTGAAAGACTATCTTCCCCTCTGGGAAGGAATGAGAGAGGCACATAGCGCATGGCCAGTAGCAAAGTGAGGACCCTCAACAACAGCCTGGACTCTCGAAGTGAAGAGCATGGTAACAGAGGGATCCAGCAGTTCCAACCACCCAGATACCATGCCTGCTATCACACATCAGGATTACCAGCATGTTACCTGACCCACACCCATGCTATCTTCTGAGCCATCTTTATAGTCAGAAAGCCTATGACAATACAGCCAAGCATTGTGTGTATTTGTATAGGAAGGCAGAATACAAAAAATTAGAAAATCAATTAAGATGCTCCATTAAAATGATTGGGTAATGACTACTTAGTTTCATTCGAGTAGAAGGATGAATTCCCTAATGATAGGTATTATAAGCAATTAGACAAAGCTGCTCACTTTTCAAAATTAATCACCAATCCTATTAATTATGTCTGTATTACACATCCTACTAAATTAGCACACATAATAGGAGGCCTTCACACATCAAAAGAAACCATTATCACCGCGTATTAGTGAGCAGATAATTTAGCTGAAAGGAACACAAACACTTGTAATTAGAAGCCTACTTTTAGGAGGATCGCCCACTTTTCATTACCTTTGCTGAGAAAATGAAATTCAAAGGCAAACATGAACGAACTTCCTGGTTTGGGGATGAGAAAAAAGTGGGTTTCTCAGGAGCTGTGAGGCTGTTAGAGCAATGGCTCACCAGTAGGGGACCTGAGGCCACTGTAAGGCCAGTGCCCCTGGTGATTTGGGTGGTCCCTAGTGAGGGCTGACAATCTGGAGTGAAAGTAACAATGCCCCAATGCCCAGCGCAAGCACTGGTTCTCACTGTTCTATGGGAAAGCAGTCGGGTGCTCAATAGCACGAAACCCTGGCCCGGACCCATTGTTTTCCCTTCTCGAGATGACTAAGGATCTACAGGTCAGCCACGGTTATGAAGGATTTTCGGAAAGGCTGGTTTGCCCAGGCTTGGTACCTCTGTAGAAGGGCTGGGCTAATGGGAAGGTGGGACAATAAGAGAAAATACCCAAACATAAAAGAGGCAAGTCAGACAGGAAATCCCTAAGTTACTTCATGAACTCAACTTTCAATGCTTGACTAGCAGAGCCATACGAGGGCAGGAGCGATTTAAGCAGAATATTTACAAAGCAAGCATGACGCGGACAGGGGAGGCTTAATTAGGGTGTTAAGTGTACAACAGGGATGGAGAGGTAAGATTCGTGAGCACACACAAGCTGCAGGTGCCAGATAGTGAATTTTTCATGTTCCCTTAGGATGGGTCCCAGGCTTATCGAACACATGTGAACATACAGACACATCAGTGGGTAGAAGGGGTGGGCGTGGGGGTTTGTTGTAGAGGGTGCTGGAACACAATATGCACTTATATGAACCATAATTTAATGCAAGTGCTTATACTCTAACTTAAAACCCAAATCACAAAGTCTGGCCGAATAGGTCTTTCTTGCCTACGTTAAAGAAGACTGCATAGTCTAAATGATTCAGAGATAATGAAGGGGAAACGCAGGAGACAGAAAATACTAAGGTTTCTCTCCATGATTTTGGGGAATTGCTTTTGTGAGAAAGAGAAGTGATTTACCATCATCACATGAAAACTAATTCACAACTAAAGTAACCGGCTTAAGGGATGAAGCAACAAACACCACAGGGAGGATCAGCTGAACAAAACCTCTGAGAATTTCAACACAAGAGAAATGTGTTAGGAGATCCGTTTTCCCCTCTGAAGCGGACATGGAATTCTTAGGCCATCTGGGCTCGATTTCCCAAGGATTAACCATGTATTCCCGGGTGGTTCATTAATTCTTCCTTTTGTCACTGGAGGTCTGCTAAGTGAGCGGGACACAACTGTCTTGTTCACAGGGAATCCCTGGGAGGGATGGGCAGTATCCTGGTTACATCTCCTATTTAGATTAGTACCAAGGGCAGCGTGCCATTTCTTGTACAAATTGTAGGCAGCTCTTTGAAAGGTAAGTAGCTAATGTGGATGCGTGTCTTGATCATTTTTTAGTTCCATTTAGGAACAATGCTTACAGGTATCTCTTCCCACTGGGAAATTACCGTCCATCCCAGTTTCTGTAGACTCTTTATCCGTAGTTGCTATTACATCACTTGCCCACGGTCCTCACCCAACAGCACTTTAAAGGATAAATTATATAGATGGTCACTCAAAGGACAGACCCAATTTTCAAGACATATTGTTTTATATTCTTTGCAAATACACACACACACACACACACACACACACACACACACACACACACACACTGAATACACTCAGTATAACCACGGAGCATATCCAGCTCTGTAAAATTCTCAAAAACAACGTTCTGAGGCCTGAAACTCTTTCTTCTTCCCCAGGTATTACTCAAAACACCTGCAATGACTTATGCCTAGGAAGCACGCAGACCCCACTGGCAGTAAGTGCACAATTAGCTATAATTAATTAACAAAGGCATGTGTTTTCATTTGCCACTCTGATTAAGGGTTCACGGTGGGACTGCGATGTGTCTTGTCTCTCATTTGACTTTAGGATGCAGAACCAATAAAGACAGCGAGGGCCTTGGGAGCCAGGGCTGTCCTTGATTAGAGATGCCATCTGTCTCAGCCTTCCTTCTGGTCCCCAGAGCGGCATCTGGCTCATAGCCACAGGACCGGTTTGGTATGGACATTAGGGGTTAATATTCGTATGTCCTCTGCTTATAGGATGTGGCACCATGGGCCACAAAGAGGAACGAGAACTATCATTTATTTAGGCCTCACTCTGTGCTCAGGCCGCCAACGTGGCATAAATAGGATCACCCCACTGCCCTGTCAGACAGGAAAAGCCAAACAAATAAAGATTTAATGAATATTTCATATTGAGTTGGTCTCAAGGGAGAGGCAAGTTTTATGTAATGAATATACTCTAATATGGGGAGTAGTATTGAGAAGACTATCAAAATCAGTCAGGTAGCGAGAGCTATGATATTAAAAACGCAGAACTGGCTAAGGGTCCCAGTGGAACACAATGGCGCTGTAACACCATTGCGTTCTGAGACAGCAGCGATTTATTCTCCATGCCCTCCATCTTGGGAACACATCTCCCTCATCTCATTGATTAATGTCCACACAGTGCGTTGGTATGGTATACCAACCAGAAAAACCAATTTAAAAAACACTAACTGATCTACGCAAATGGCTGTCAGTGTCAATTCAGTGGTCACTTGGAGAGATGAAGGCTGTTTGGTTTCTTTCCCCCCCTTGATCTTACCTAGGCAGTAGGGACAACACTGGCCTTTCCTCAGAACAGGTCTTTCACAGGACACGGAAGGGCAGGACTCAGAGTAACAGCTAATGACGCTATCCATGCACACACAGCTGGTGCAAACGTCAGGCTTCCAGGACTCGGCTGCCAGGAATATATCCCCTTCATCATTTTTGCAGTAACTAGGCACGCTCTCATTATGGGATGTGGAAGGCTGAAGTGGTTCATCTGGAAAAATGAGCATACAGGTCAGCAAAGCTAGCGCGGCAGGTCCCAACTACGCACACAGCATAGTGAAGTGTCACCCTTACAAAGACGCCCTGCCTCTGAGGCTCTGGGTGCCTCATTAAAAAAGACACGGCTGGTCATAAAATTAGGAAGCCTGATTTTAGCAAGGGCTTGAGTTTTAGAACACAGTAACAATAGGAAAAGACTTGTCATCGAGACTCTGCCAGGTGCTTGCACAGGGTCCACTCGCCCGCCTTCTTACCTTCAGCAAAGTCTTCATTTTCTTTGGAGATCATGGAACTTGGATCACAATGGGTGAGTCAGGAAACCCTGTTCCTGCTTTCCCAGACTCTCTTGCAACCCAGAAAGGAGGAGGGGAGGCCCCTGGTCTAGCTGCAGCACAGGGTTAATAAAGGGATCTCCAGGGCTGCTTCCGCTTTTCTTCTGAGGGTGGAGGCACTGCCGCCCGCATCCTTCCACGCTCTTGCTACCCTGAAAACTGTGCTGACTGAAGCCACTCACAAACTTATCCTAAGTCACTGAGCCACAGAATCAACAGTGGTCCATACCTGCCTCAAGCTTCGTGTAAGGTCACACAAACCTCTACTAGTTTAAACTTTAGAGCTAGGTTCTCTCTTAGCTGCAGTCAGCGCAGTCCTAACCATTCAACACTCAAATGTGTCTTCAGTGCTCTGCACTATCTAGACGCCTGTCTATAACATTCCTAAGTTGAGGCGTTCCCATTAGTGATGCAAGGCTTAGCAACCCAGATCAAGCATTAGGTTGCCACCCAGGGAAAACCATTTACAAACCATCCGTGGTTGTACTATGGAAGGTCTCCACATCAGATGACAACTTGAAATGGAAAAAAAAGAGTATTGCCAGGAAATACAGCTAGCTCTCTTTGGGGGTTGGTAGCCACAGAAATGAATGGCAATTACGCCCAAGAAAACTGGGATATGAAACAGTTAGTGGGGTTCTTGCTTTTGAAATGTCACAATATCCCAGGAGTCTAAGAAGAGGCATGGCAGAGGACCAAGCAAAACCAGAATCCAGTCACCTTTCGCCAGCGGCCACACAGTGGGGTGTTATCTTGTGTGCTCCTGAATCGGGATCATGAATGCTGCTGTTCTCAGCCATGAGACAAAGTATGAGGCAGACGAGTAGCGACCACATGCTACAGAAGTTCTAAGTGGAGGGAGGGCCCTTCTCCCACCTGGGTCATGAGTCCACCACATCCCCCAGTGAGCACATTTGCCCTCCTTGAAGACCAAGGTAGCTGCTGCACCTGGAGCTATCTCTGAGGGAAGCTCTTACAATGGCAAGAGTCCAAAATCTCTCCTCAACCACAACTACCTCTCCCCACACCAGTCCTGAAGACAAAGTCACAAAGACCAGACATTGGTTCAACTGGTTCCGGTTCACTATGGGACTTTGGTTCATGGACAGTTCCTTATGACGGTTCCTTATGTCCCATCCATGTTCAGTAAAACAAAAGATGGAAGGATGGGATCCTATGGACATCTATTCCTAGAGAGAATTTCTTCTTTAAGAGGGAGGCCACAGCTAACTTTGGCTGGAAGGAAGTACAACTCAGCTTGGTCTGCCGGTCTAGGTCCCGAAGTCCCCAGAATCCTGCAGACTTGGATTCGTTTAGCTCCTGCAAACAATGTTCAACTCTGTGGCTAAAACTTGAGATGATGAAGATGGGACAGCAATGACAACACCGGAAATGAATGCCTTAACATCAGAGAGGCTTCTTACGGATGCCCAGAAAACTCCAGAGGATAGCGAGATGTGCTGCTGTGATGGGCGGGAGAGTCAGAGCAGCGTGCAGAGTAGACTGTACTCTACTCTACTCTATTACACAGGAGGCTCCTGACCAAACCCTGTCCACCAGCGCCACTTGGAATGATACCTGGATCCTTCCTTTCTTTTCCTGTTCCCTAGCCCCAGAGACTGTCTAATGCGGTTTCCAAACATTTATTTCTTGGTTTACTTAACAGTGTTTTTCCTGGGTGATCACTCATCTTTTTATTTCTTTTGTGTCTCCCTGTGTCTCTTACCCTATTCATTTGTTTTTATCGAGAAAGGCTGGCTTGGAACCACATGGCCTCGGCTGGTCTCAAAGTGGTGGCAATTACCCTTCTTTAGTCTCTCCAGTGCTGGGATGACAGTTGAGGGTCGTGGCGTCCGGACTAGGATCACCCTAGTACCCTACTCTTTGTAAGGCAGAATGGGGAGATGTCTCACAGAAGTCGTCACCATACAGACACGTGTCTTCTGGACGAGTCTACATCATTCTTAGACCATTTTAGCATGTGGTCACTTAAGGTTGGTCTTTTTCAAGATGTGTAATAAAGCACTTACCAATGCTACTCTTCTAATTCACTGTGATGTAAAAGACCCTGACATTTTAAGTTTTAAGATAATGGCAGTGAAGCAGACATGGTGGCTCGTATGTATAATTTCAGCATTTGAGAAGCCGAGGCAGTATGAGTCTGACTTAAAAAAAAATATCCTCATTGCTACAGTCTGGTTACAAATAGTCTGAAAAGATTCATTATGGGATCCACAGTTCATTTAAATACTGTTTAGTCTAGCTTGGGCCTCATTCAGATATCCAAAAGTAACTTTTGGAATACACACACACACCTCCAAAGTTTAAGATGAGAGTTACCACTGAGTTATCAATATATGGAAAAAATATTAGTCACCTTGGCCCAAGTTTACAAATGAGAAGAAAAAGCTAGGCATAAGATGGAGTGTCACTCAGCCCCAGAGAGCGAAAAGCAGAAAGCCACAGCTGCCTTGCCAGGAACCCGAGGAGCCTCTGCAATGCAGACTCTTACTGTGAAGCTGGGCCTAAGCCTGACCTGGGCCTTGTCCATCACCTCTTCCCGGGCTCAGCTCTGAGTGCAGCCAGGTGTCCCATCCAAGAACCTGGGCTGGCGGTCACAGAGAAGCATCTCCTCCTGAACCTCTCCTAGTCACTCGGCCCCTAGCCCCGATAGCACAGGGCACTTCTTCCTTTCCTCACATCTTCTGGAGCTCAAGTACCCCCTCTCACTGTTCCTCTCTGTGCACCATCACTTTCTTAACGTAGAACCACACTGGCATGTTTTACTCTTTTTTTTTCTTTGACCAATGCTCCCCAGGATAGAAGTTATTTTGTTTTCATTATTCTCAGGATCCCCAGGGCTGAGTTCAGGCATTCCGGAAATGCCTGCAAAAATGGATAGAGGCTCACTGACACTAACTATTTCCCATCAGGAGGATGGGAACAGTCATAGGTCTTCCTTAACAGACAAACACCAGCAGGGCTTGCCTCCATATAACATGGCGATCACGACAAAAACACGGCTGGAACAGGCCACACAGAGTCTAAAGATAGAATACAAATGGACTACTTACGGTAGACAAGATTTTGTACTAGGCCTCTCTGCTGAACATAGTTGCTACTTACACAAATAGATCAACTTTGGCTGAAATTTAGTTACTGAGTATAATGGACACACAGACAGCACAAGACCCCAGACAGCTAACTAGATCATCAATGTAAAAAGGGAAGTAATAAAACATGAAAGTTTATGTTCCACCGAGCAAAAACTCACTGACTGTATACAGAGAAGGAAAGTGGTTATGGTTTTAGTTGAAAAACTGGGAAGATTAAACACAACCAAATAAAACCAGCTGCTTTGGCAATTTTACGTGTTGAATTAAAATTGTTTTCTAAAAGTCATTTATCCTAGTGTTGACAGAGTTACTATTTTAGGTATAAAACCAGAAGTGTAGCCCACATTTAATATCTCAGCAAGTTTACAATGTAACATATTTCTTTTATGACTTAAAAGTTACCTGCTAAGGCCTGAGCAATCACAGGAAGAACACAGGAGCAGCCCCCATGCACACACAGGGACACCCACTCAACACTCTTGGTTTTAGCCCATTAATCACAGTTTTGGAAGGGCATGGGCATATTTTCAAAGAATTTTTACAACCTCTATAATTTCAAGGAGTTGTATTTATATTATTCTCCAATAACTAGTTTTCGCATTTGTTAGAAACAATGTGAGGTGACTTTTCACATCAGCAGAGTCATCTGACATAACTTGGCACAGAGGGGCTGCCTGTACTCTATGTACATCGTCAATGTGAACTGTAAGGCTAAAGGAGAAAGGGAAAAGAAGTCAACTCAGGTGCCATGCATACTGATTGTAGTATGTGGGTGACAGAGGGGAATGGATTAGGGAAGCAGGCAGCCAAGAGGATCCTGCACAGGTTCCTGGCTTTGGCATAGAGCTCATCCTGATGTCTACAGAACCATCAAACAAAGCTGCATCCTTCCCACCAGGCCTGTGCCATGCCACCATGCTGGTTACCTGTACACTGGGGGCAGCAGGAGTCCTGGGTGCGTGAGGGGCTCTGGCAGAGCAGTGGTGGGCACACCTCGGTCTCACACAGCACCCGGCCACTATGGCAGGTGCATTGTGTGCAGGAGTCGATGTTCCATGTCTCCCCTTCTACGAAATACTCTCCTCCGGGTGCGTGGCAAATGGAGGGAGTGCTGAGCTCTGGCTTCTGCACCACAAAGTCATCTGAGGAATGACACAGAACCAACACACGAGAAATTATTCATCTGCAGCTTCTGTAACCGCCGACGAAATGGGTGGTGTTTGCTTTAAGGGAGAGAGAAGCCGAAGGGCCCAAGGAGCGAGAGAACTCACCCTTATTCTTATCCCAGGAATAGAAAAGGAAAGAACAAATTCCATGCCTAGAAACGGAAGACAAAGAGCTAATCTCAGGAAGGGAGGTTCGAGTGGCTAAGTCTGTCGATAGTCCTGAGAGAATTCAATAAGAATGAAATTACAGGGAGGTTCACTCGCTGGAGCATCCCGGAGTATGCAGGAGTTGTCTAGAATTGAGATCGTTCATTTACTGAATGCTTGTTATGGTCCAATTATCTCCAGGCTGGGCACTTCTCACTTCTGTATTTCTTTTCTTCCTTTCAATGGCCTTGTGAGCAAGGCACTATTATTCTATTTTACATATAAAGCTACCAGTTCGGAGCATTAAGCACAGTCAAGGGGCTGGGACCGAAGTCAATGGTTATTTGGAAAACGGATATGCCTCTAGATTAAACAAAACTTCCAAATGATGGATGTCCTGTCTACTTTATTATCTTGGGATTCTCAACACTTTTATGCTTGGAAATATGGCCCACTGTCAAGGAGCCACACCTCACCTCAGCCAGCTGCCAGGACCCCAAGCAGGAATGTTTCTACAGAATCAACAGTCTGAAACCCTTCACCTGAGACTAAACATTTGGTGGACAGTGCCATCATCAACCAGAGACATGCCCAGAGGCTGATGACTGTGATTTCTTTCCCCAGAGTGGATGTGGATTTGGTCCCTTTGCGAGCTGATAACGATGGGGAGACTTTAATGTTACAACGGCTACAGAGGTACTGGGAGTTCCCCTGATGTGGTGTTGGGAAGTAAGGCGGCACTAACCATATTCCCGGAGTCCAAGCACAACAAGGACATCAAGGAGGCGTTGACAGAGGTGTACCCTGCTGAGAAACGATCTAGAGACATCACTGCTGGCTGAGGCCTGGAGCTCAGCGGAGGCTGAGGGTTGAGGGGAACCACCCTGTCTATGTAGAAATGGTCAGAGTCCAAGCACAGGGCCGTCCCTTACAAAGCAGTGTGTGAGGCAATAACACTGATGGAATACAGTGGCCTGGGCTGACTTTCAGGACAGCTTTATCTCATGGGAACCAGGAAAGCCTGGGACTTTGCCTAAGCAGACGCACGCCAGAACACCGACGGCTAAAGTAGAATCCCAGGATATAAGCGGTGGAAATGAAAGCGGAGGTGGGAACAAGACACTCGGAGAGCATTTCCAGTGGCTGAGAGAGAGAGAGAGAGAAAATGTCACAATGAAAACCAATATTGGCAAAGATTTTCTGATGGCATTCAGAAAGGACGTTCAGAGGACAGACAACCGACACACTCTGAAAAGCTGATAAGCAGGGGGCGTCATGAGGAGGCCTGTGTGTGCAGGGGTTTTTACCTCTCTAATCTCCTTGCTCTATTATGTTCCTGCTTTAAAGCAAAACACAGTGGCTGAGGGATGGTGAGGAAAAGGCAAAGGATGTGCACTAACGCAAGAGACAGTGCTAATTGGTGATCATAAACTTCCTCCCAGGGAACACCGGCTCTGCACGGAGAAGAAGCGACTGCTCTTTGAGGTAGGAAGGAGCCCGCGAGGACCGCAGACCTTTAGGGCTTCCAGTCAGAAGAGAGCACATACAGCAAACCACTAAAGATTCTGAAAAAAACATAACTCTACACATGCCTGCAAAGGAATGGTTTTTTTCTGTATATGTATGTACATTCAGAAAGCCAGTGAGTGTGTGTATGTGTGTGTGTAGGTCAAAGGTCTATGTCTAGTGTCTGTCTCAATAGCTCTCTACCCATCTTTCTGTCTGTCATCTATCTATCTATCTATCTATCTATCTATCTATCTATCTATCTATCTATCTATCTATCTATACATCCATCCATCCATCCA
>NC_022029.1:37938562-37945518 GCF_000317375.1 Microtus ochrogaster
CTCAGAGATTCGTTTGATTAAAGCCACTGCCTGGTTTCCATCCATCCATCCATCCATCCATCCATCCATCCATCCATCCATCCATCCATCCATCCACCCACCTACCTACCTACCTACCTACCTATCTAATTAATTTAGGCACTGAAGATCAAACTTGGGCCTTCCTGCTGCAAGTGGTTCACCAACGGGGCTTTTCTCAGCCCCGACAGTATGTCAGTAACTATGTGGTTTAGAATAGGCTACATCTCTGAACTAGAGAAAGATACTTCTGGTCCCACTCTGCACTGCCGTTCTGTTTTGAACCATCTCTCTCTATTTCCACCTGTCTAGCTCAGACATCTTGGCTGAGCAGTAGCTGACAGAGAGCCAGGTGCAGGTTCCCAGTCATACAAGCCTCTAATAAAGAATATCTGGAGGGAACAAATGATGTTTCTCTCACTCGGAGAGTTGGCGCAGACACAATCCTATCTCGTCGAGCTGCTTCTGATCTGGTGGACATGGTGGTTGCTCAGTTTACTTGCAAAATACGTGATCAAGGAAAGAGCTGGCAGAGAACACATCTAACTGCACTAGGGGAAACAAGACTCTTCTTTTGCACTTACATTCCCCGTGCAAAGGTATGGGTGTCACCAATTTGGTAATTGCTGAGAAAGACAGAATCTTAGAGCTGAGAGGACCTTTGTGTGCCAGGAGGTAAGGCAGGTGCAGCCTGGTCAGCACAGATTATTTCCCCTCTTCTATTCTTCTAGCAACTCACCTTGATCATTATTATTAGGACTAGACTGTTTTGAATTTTGACCATTCCAAATGTCTCCATTTGGTAAGAATGCCACACATCCATCTCTTTGAAGACAGGACAACAGCCACAGATTTCAGTAATTCTTCCCTCCACTATTACTTGGCAAGATATAAGCTTTTATGAAGTAAAAATCTCACCAATCCCATCCAATTAACTAGGGCTAAAGTCTTCAGCCCTAATATGCTAGCAGTGAACTGGAGGGTTAGATTTACAAATCTAAGTCCACAGACCTCTAGGGGGAAAAAAAAAGCTAGTCCAAAGAGCAATATAACTGAGTAAACCATTCCAAAATATGGAGAACCATTTCCAGAGCTTTAGGATTTTCTTTGGTTTGGGGCTAATTATTCACAGTATCCACTTCACTCTGTGGCTATTAATAACAGAAGCCACAGACAGCTAAGAAGGTGTCCTGAGGACAGACCCCACTCTTCCCCCAGAGTCACAGGAGGGTACAGGGCCCCACAAGGCTGGAGGTGGTGGTACACAACAAGATGGCAGCCAGCTTTTACCTGTGCAGGACGGGCAGCACTGTCCAGGACGAATGGTGGGGTTGCCACAGGCAGGCACTGGGCAGGTGATGAGGGCACACATTTCCCTTCCATTGTGACAGTAGCATTCCCGGCACCCATCATGCCAGCTTTCCTCATTTTTATGATGATGGCCATCCATGGACAGACATGTGCCTGACAGGACAGGTGGCCCGGCTGAAGGAGGGACCTCTGGACAGACAGAAGGTAGCCTGGTAAGAATCAGCTATGGCATAGGACAAACAGCTTGTAGTGCCCTTATGTGGACTAGAACCCAGCCACCAAAAATGAGGCTTGGGGAGGACAGTCGGTGATACAGGAAAGGCCTGGGAAAAGAATTCAAACCTACAGGCACCCACTTTTGAAAACCAAGAGAAGAAAGGAGTTTGTGAATGTGTTTCTGACTGGAGGAGTAGTTCTGACTTCCAAATACTTTATACAATAAACAAGCATTGCTTTTGTAATATCTCTCTCTCTCTCTCTCTCTCTCTCTCTCTCTCTCTCTCTCTCTTTCTGTCTCTCATTCTAGAAGTTTGGTCCAATGAGGGGATTCTGGGCCCCTTACAACAACTGGAGTTTTGATTAGTAAGATGGCTGAAGTGACTGATTACACTAACTCCTCCACCATTTTGTTTACCATGACTCCTTCAAAATACAAGTAAGTGTTCAACTTGGAGAAGCAGGCTATGGGGATCTTCAGCTGTTTGACTGGCATATCTCTGACAACTACAACAATCTGGAAAGGGAGGAAGGGCTAGGACTAAGCTGTTGGTTTAGGAAGCACCCTGGGTGCACATTTAGTGGCTTCAGGAATGTCACTGCAGAAGGAAGACTGGCACTGGCGTCACCTTGCCTACATAATGCTCTGGCCTGCTGTGGGCTTCTCTAGGCAAGCCTAAATTCTCATGAACATCCTCTTACTGTAGCAATACCTAGGTAAAAAGGAGTTTAGAGACACCCACTCCCAAGGATGTCAATTCGACTCCTGAAGGGATGGTTTCCGCCATAGGCACCGAGATACACTACAGCTTCAGGCTAATGTGTCTGAGACTAGCAGGAGAGAAGCCCTCTGCAGTGATTAGCCTGGACACTGTGCTGACCACACATGCTCCGTTCAAATTCTGTTTGGAGCCCTCTTAATGCTATTACGATGAAAGACAAAGGGTGTCCTGTGGGAGGGTCCCACAGTGGCACCTGTTTCAGAACAGACACCGGTCACTTAAATCCTATCATTTACAGGACGTCTGTCCTTCTGTCCTTCAGGCTGCAAAGAGGAAGGGCTCGCACTTACCTCTGCACTTGCAGAGAAGACAGCCATGACTGTCCTGCTGGAAGCCCAAGGGGCAGATCTTACTGCATGGCAGCTCAGGACATTTCTTACAGCGACAGATGTCACAGCCATGCTTATTCTTCCTGGGTAATTAAAATTTTGCCAGAGGTCAGAAAATCCAGAAGTCTCAAATGATGCCCACGCGCTCAGACCAAGGGCCGATGACGTCACTATTTACGCAGAATGACGGGACACCTGCACTCGGAACTCCCAGGTGAGGTGTAATTAGCTCTCGGAAAGACTTAGAACTGCTCAAGCGTTTGTGCGCTTCTGGAATGTGGCCAGTCCCAGAGACACGGGTGAGGGTTTCATTAGAAAGATAGTACTGCAATATAAAGAATGGACGTGCAACTCCAGCGTGCAGAGCGGCTGAGGGACGTGTCACTGGTCAATGTTGAGAGATTAACATCGGGGACATTTTGTTACGGCTGTGGGCTTTCCCAAATGAGAAATTTCATATGCTAGTAAAAATTTTAACTACCAAAACTTACACAACACAGAGAAGGCTGTAAGGACTCTGAGACCTGGGGAGGCTTCACAAATGCTAATAAAAGCCTTAGGCTGGCAAGGCGTTTCAGTGGACAAAAAAGGAACCTGCCAACCCTGGTGAATGCAGTTTCATTCTCAGAACCCACAGGTTGAAAGAAGAAAATTAACCCGTACAAGCTGTCAGCCATTCTGCATATGCACACACGCTGCACACTCACGCACACACATATATAAATAAACAAGCAAATGTGTATATATTGAAAATGAATAAAAACCTGAGGTGTTAGTGGCTATTAATTATTAATTACTTGCTTTACTGGGCTGGAGGGGCACTTTATATTTGTATCAGCAGTTAAGTTACAAAATGATTATATCTTTAAAATTATTTATTTTTCCTTAGTGTGCGTGTGGTGTTGTAACAGTTCACAGAAGCCAGAAAGAGCATTAGCTCCCTGGAGCTGGACTTACATTATCAGACAAGCAATATGTGCTCTTAACCACTGAGCTATCTTTTCAGTCCTAATAATTACTTCTTTATTGGTATCACATTTGTGTCTTACAATTAAAAACAGTGATGACTAACACTTGGGGCATCTTTTCTGAGACAGGGTCTCATGTAATCTAGGCTGCCTTTGAACTAGATGCAGACTTCACCTCCTGAGTGCTGACATCATAAGCTTTCACCACCAAACCTGTGTTTTTTAAATAGAAACTTTTAGAATAATTTTTTTAACTCAACTATCTAATTAAGAATTATGCCCAAATTCAACCTAGTAATTTTTAAAGGCAGACTAGAAGAAAATGGGCAAAAGAGAATGAATATGAAACCCATCTGATGGTGAGGCACGCACATATATGTATAATCTACACACACACACACACACACACACACACACACACACACACAGCCCCCAAACACAGGAATGACCACTTCAGCAAGTTACACTTAGTTTCTGAATTGGGGAAAACACAGACCAATACGTACAGAAATCCAAGTGGACAGAACTTGTCGCACACTGTGGGTTTGCATTTCTTGGGCCGTGGACGGCATTGACAGAGTTCACAGTTGTGGGCATCGGTGAAAAAACCAAAAGGACAGTCCAAGGTGCAGCCCCGTTTCAGGCCTAAGCACAGTTCCTCCCCTGTGGAGACACACGGAAGGCATGGTTCTTTCAGAGACAACACACTGGAGAGCATCCCATGGGGCTTGGATGCCGGCCCTGAATTCTCCCGGCTTACGCAGGGTTAAGCTTCAGCTCTGCCGCGGCACTGGCCACAGCTAACAGCTATAGACGGCACAGTTCCACGGTTCTCACAACCGAGTTCTGTGTTTCGGTGGTGACACACAAAACAGAGCCCAGCTCTGAAGTGGAATTCTGAAGCCTAATTGAATCTGCTCGGTCTGGGACATAGAGTGGGCTGGTCACTACTAGTAAGCAATGACTGGGTGCCTGGGCTGGTCACTACTAGTAAGCAATGACTGGGTGCCTGGGCTGGTCACTACTAGTAAGCAATGACTGGGTGCGGTTTCTCATGGTTTTAGTTATTCGGCCACCTCAAACTACTGATGACAATTCACGCTAAGGTTCGGCAATCAGAAGTTTACAATCCACATTCATTTCAGACGCCTCCTACTGCTTGATGTCAGCGGTAATAGGCACCTGAATGCACACACTACACTCCCTTGTGGGCAGCAGGGTCATCACAGAACACGACAGCCCGCGTGTAGTGTTCGGGACTTCTTCCGTCCTTTGACATACATGATAGAAAGCAAGCAACCAGTGTTACGTGTAGCTCTGTCCGCCCCACTACGCTGATAAACATTCAGGTATGGAAATGTTCTTAGCTGGCTAAAAAAATCTACGTGGTAGAAGAAATACTCACATTAATGTGTTACTACCAACTATTTGAAATATTTAAGGCGTCGCTTGTTAGCCGAATCCAGAGTGAAGTTTAATCATCTTCTGCTAGTCACTTACTACAGCTATTTCAGAAATTAAAGTGAAACAGGAGAAGCAACGCTCTCAGAGGAAACTTCTGATGACAAAGCTATTTGAGAAGGTGGCACAGTTTAACAGAAAACCAGAGAAAATAACAATGTCAAGGTGGGGTAAATGCGCCTTGGGATGGAAGAGCAATTTGAGGCCCATCTAAATTAAAGGCAGGATTCGAAAGAACATGGGCCGCAAGGAAGGAAGCTGGCGTGCTGGGGAATGGCAATACTTGACGGTGCTCTAACAACTGGTGTGATGAGGAACATGGTCTATTGTCATGAGGCTGGCGAGTGAACTGCCATCTTATCTGGGCATCCCTGAAGGGCAAACACTGCATTAAAGCACAAGTCGCTAAACAAGCCACATGTTTATCCCGTCCCACAGTCGAGTCTTATAGCCTGAAATTAAACATTAGCTATAATTGATAGGTAAAATGGATCTGCGCATTACATAAGCACTTCTATGATAGACTCTTCTGTGAATCTTAACATTCCTTCCAAATGTAATTTTCTGTCTTTTATATAGGAGAACGTGATCAATGGCATGATTTTCTACTGCGTCACTGCCGGAAACTTTGCATTACACATATTTAGTGTAACCTCGTGGGTCTGCATCACACTGCGAGGCAACCAAATGCCAATCTGCATCCTTAAAAGAGAAAGTCTAACTGGCTCATTTAAAATTTGTAATCATACGACTTGGAGGCAGGTCGTTACTTTCCATCTCCCATTATGACAGTAATGGTGGAAGCAGGACGAGACCCTCGGAACCACGAGTCTGTCCGGACACAGAAATCTCTGCTGAGCTGATCGGGTTTTTCTATTATAACGGATTTACCATCAAGGCACCCAGTGGATCGTGTCAGGGAATAGCTGGATCAAAAGCATGCCTAGAGCTTGCGGAGAGTGATTTTCTCAAAGCTTTGGAGTGTAGAGACACTTGGTTTTGTGTTTCTAGTACGTAAAAACGAACCCGTTCCACAGTCCTTGGTCTAGAATGCTCTCAACTCACCCTGAACAGTTATGGAAGTATTTGTCTTTTATTTATCTCTGTGCTATGCTTCGAAAGGAACCCCAAGGGCCCGTGTGTCCAGAGCTCAGTGGTCAGTCAGGTGGTGGAACCTTCCAGCTCTGAGGACTAGGGGAGAGATAATAGAGCACCAGGGACATGTTCTTACAGTTAACTGTTTCCTTCCCCTGTTCCTCTCTTACTTGCTGCCCACCATAAGGTCCCAATTTTTCTCACCATAATGGACTGGTCATAAGCCCGAAGGACAGATCCAACCATCAACAGACCCAAACCTTGGAATCTGTGAGCTAAAACAGTCAATTCGTTTAGGCATTTAGTCACAGCAATGGGAAGGCAACTGACATGTGAACCTAGGCTGGCTTTGAAAAAGAAAATCTGCAGCACTTAACACAGGACATCCATGAGAAAGTAGGCTGGAGATGCAATTTCGAGCCATTCATCCACTCTGGGTCCATTCATCTGCAGCCTCTAGCCTTGACTAGCTCAGTTTTCCTCCACAACAAAGGAAACCCAGAGCGTCCTAGGGCAGTTTCTCTCTGTCCTCAGGCCAGGGCCTACGGTATTTAGCTTGCGGTGGGGACAATAGCTAACTGCGGAACGAACCATTGATCAATGTTCTTCATCCTCTTTCCACCAGGTATTGCTGCATTGGCAGAGGAGTAACAACTTGGTCACACTTCCTCTGATAATACAGAATAGTTTTTAAAACACTATCATTTGTTAAACATCTCAAAACAACAACAACAACCACCACCACCGCCACCACCACCACCAGCACCAGCACCACC
>NC_022029.1:37945618-37955404 GCF_000317375.1 Microtus ochrogaster
CACCACCACCACCACCACCACCACCACCACCACCACCACCATGCTGCAGTTCTGAAACAGAGAACACAAAAAGACCGGATGGTAGTCCTAGATCCATGCTTATCAATGACAGACTGTCCTTAAAGGAAATCTTTTATAAAAATATGTCGTTTTTATAGTCTTAGCTATAGTAGGCACTCAATGAGTGAGCAACAGATCAGGAAGAAAGGAGAGATATTGGTGTGTTGACCTTATTTTCTCTGTGTGTATGTACACACACACTTATGTTTGGAGCCCAGAGCTCATTATCAAGTGTCTTCTTCCACTGGTCTCCACCAGGCTTGTTTTGAACATGGCTGAACCTGGAGCTCAATGACTGGCCAGATAGGCTGGTAATGAGCCTTCAGGTTCCTCTTGTCTCTGACACGCAGGGCTGGGATCACAGACATACACTGAGATGCCCAGCTTTCTGTGTGGGTGCTGCACACCCAACCTCATGTTCTCGTGCTTGAGTATCAGGTACTCTACCCACGGAGCCATCTTTCTCAGGCCCTGTTTTAAGAAATCTTAATGCCAATGGGAGTTAGGGATGATGTCCAAAAGAAACTTAGGTAAATAGTTAGGACTACTGAATATAAAAGGTTTTAATAGGATGCAGGAAAAAAAATAATGTAAGGGAGAATTTTGGTCCAGATGAGTATATACAAAGCTGCTACAACGGGGAAAAGAACCAAATGCTCTCCACGACTACAGGGAGCTATTTCAGTACAACCAAGAAGAGGAAGAAGGTGAGGCACAAACGCGCAAGTGACAGGTTGGTTGTGGATGGGTGTGTCCTGAAAGGACCAGAAGATCTACAGGCAGGTAGGTGAGGAACAAGCAGGAGGGGGCTGGGCAGCCACCATGTTAGCAAGCTTGGGCTGAAACGGATGGTATGAACAGCTGGTGTGTGGAGCAAACAGCTACCATTTGCTAGCTAATAAAAGTCGCTTGGCATTCGTTCCCTTAATCCTCAAAATACCCCAGTACTTAGGTCCTGGTGTCCGTCCTCTGTAGACGAGGGCACTGAGTAAAGCACTCCTCCCAATCCCTCCGATGTAGTCAGGATGGCTCACAGGAGCAGAGAGACAGCGGCAAAATCCATGCATCAACTTGTGTGCGATCAGACAAGCTGGTAACTTTGGTTTTAAGCCTTAGGTTTGGCGGGGGGGGGGAGGGTGGTGGTGTGGTAAGTGGACTGCCAAGACCAAGCCAGGGCCAGGCAGCTCAGTATGACTAGATTAGACAGCCCAAAATCCAGAGGCATCCCTGATCCCGAAGGGTCTCTGCTTCTTCATCTAGCTGCTCAATGTAGAGCAAA
Organism: Microtus ochrogaster; assembly: GCF_000317375.1. Taxonomy (NCBI): domain Eukaryota; kingdom Metazoa; phylum Chordata; class Mammalia; order Rodentia; family Cricetidae; genus Microtus; species Microtus ochrogaster. The sequence continues at coordinate 37,946,958 of NC_022029.1, forward strand.
GATGGAGAACTGAGCATGCCCTGACAGAAGGCAGGGACCCCCTTCTTCTGTGTGACCGACAGCTTGAATCTTTAGGAAGCAGAGAAGTGTTTTAGAAAGAGTTACTCTTGGAAACTCCAGCACTGGGTATTTTGTTTTGTGTTTCAGCAACTGGAGATTTTCCCTCATGTCTCATGCTCCATTCACCACGGTGGTCCGAACATTTAACGCATTATCTGAACCATGGCAGGTGGTGAAGGAAAGTGGGAAGACTGGATATCTCTAAAAGTATGTAAATTTTGCAAGTACTGAATGTAATATTTTTATGTAAAAAAATCACAGGCACAAAATACAACATTCTCCTGTATCTATTTCTTTCTAAATGTAAACGAAAAAGGAAGTTTATGGCAAGCAGTGTCCATAGTGATGCCGCTGAGAGCATCAGGCTACAGATGGGCAGAGCACATGGGGGCAGCTTTCTCAGCCTCCCGCTTGAAAGCCTGGCCACTGATGGAGGAAGGTCATTGGCTAATAAAGAAACTGCCTTGGCCCCATCTGATAGGGCAGAATTTAGATAGGCGGCATAAACAGAACAGATTGCTGGGAGGAAGAGGAAGTGAGCTCAGCAATCATGCAGCTCCTCTCAGAGCCAGGTGCGATGAAGCAAGCCGCCAGGTCAGACATGCTGAATCTTTCCCGGTAAGCGCACCGAGTGGTGCTACACAGATTATTAGAAATGGGCTAAATTAATACGTGAGAATTAGCCTAGAAGAGGCTAGATATAATGGGCCAGGCAGTGTTTAAAAGAATACAGTTTGTGTGTTGTTATTTCGGGGCATAAGTTAGCTGGCGGTCAGGAGCTGGGTGGCAGGAACGCAGTCTACAGGCCACAACAGCCTTTCGGTTGCCTCGGTGACAAAGGTTCAGTGGAGTAACAGGAACCTGCCATGGCTGTGGCTGGGTGGCCAAAACTTTGTAACAAAGCTCAGGTGAAGGGCGAGCGAGGCAGCTGGAGAACGGGATTCTGTATTTTTAGGTCCGACCCCATACTGAGAAAGAACGTGTAGCTCGAGCGGCTCCGGGAGACTGCAGTGTAAACACTCCATGACACAACTACCAATTACCGTGGTGTTAGGAAGACAAGGTTGGCGATTTATGTAAACACACGAGGCTGCCAAGGCAATTCCCCAGCAGACTTGGCTTTCCCAAGGAACGTCTCAGAGGCAGACATGCACACAACAGGAGCTGATTCTTACAGGGTACAGAAAGCAGGTGCAGGAAGGCAGGACCACCCCAGGCGGCGAGGCTCACCTGACAACCCAAGACTGTAACAACTGCCAGTACGTTGGGCTTCTAAAGCCTGGAAGCAGTAACCCAGCATGCAGAGGGCAAGGCGGTAGTGTGGGGCCGGAGAACACGGCACTATTCAACTCCTAGATGCATTCTATCATTCCTCAGAGATACTGGCACAAACGAGGACTGGTTACAGTTGAGAGGCACCTTAAACCAAGAGAGCTGATACCCCAGGAAGTGTACGTTCTCACCATTAGTAGGCCCAAGCCTCTAAGCCCAGGATAATTATACCCCGAAGCCCACAGAGAAGTTGCTTACTATAGAATCACTGTCTGTGTTTGGGAGAGATCAGAGATGATAGGGAAAGATTGCAGAAAATAGGCCAAATGTCACTCAAAAAAGGCAGAGGATTCCAAAGTACCTGAAAGTAAGTCTGGGAAGAACAAAATAAGAGTTGTCAGTGAAGGAATCTTGTGGGTGCAATGAGCCTTGAATTCAGACAGGACTGCAAGAATGTGGGCCAAGACCTTGTGGGGCCGGAGCTGACATGTGCCATTTGAGGATTAGAGACAATGTTCAGTGTCATGACACAGGAAGTTCTTTGTACTATTGGGTTCTGTCCTTGTTTCTCTGCAGTTTAATTTATCTTAATTCAGCAATTTAGGAGGACATGTAAGTTGTACTTATTTACCATAAGCTGGGAGGCATAGGGCATAAGATCACACTATCAAGATTAAAAAAAAACAATTTCATCTACTTGGAAAATGGCTTGAAACTATTAGCATAATTTCTTATATTTGGCCCTACGTTAATAGAATTCAAAAACTGCAACATCTTAACATAGAACAGATAAGCACCTAACAGCAGCTGACCTAAAAACACTTAGGGGCACTTGCTGCTTATAAACTCACTACCAACCCACAAAGTGCAAACAAATCGCGGATGCAAACACACGTGAGAAACAGCACTCAATTCAGACTAAATTCTGAGTCTTGTTCTGTTTGTTTCTCAGGCACATTTTAGATAAAGACAATGCCAGCCTGTCTGTCAGAAGGTAGAAAAGACCAAGCTCTAGAAAGCATGCCACATAGGTGATGGAGAAGGGGACTTTGGATGTGTATTCTGGTTGAGGAATTAAGAGAATTCAAAATAGTTCTAACACCTGTGGGATGTATTTTCCCCTGTGGGAGAAATCTATTATATTCTGTCTAGTTTCAGAGGTCACGGCTCTGGGGTCAATAACATGAACAAGCTCTTAAGTTCTTAAGCTCTCTCCCTATGCGTGTGTGTCGGCCTGTCTATTCTGTCTGTCTGTCTGTCTGTCTGTCTGTCTGTCTGTCTGTCTCTGTGTGCATGTGTGTGTGGGCTAGAGGTGTCTTCTCTATCATTTTTCACCTTATTTTTGAGATACGGTCTCTCAGGGAACCTACAACTCATTTTGTCTAGCCTGACTGATCAGCAAGCTCCACAGATCCTCTTTGTCTGTCTGTCTGTCACAACCCCAATTCCCCAGGACTGGGGTTACAGGTGCATGCCACCACACCCAACTTTTACATGGCTGCCAGGGAACCAAACTCTGGCCCTCATGTTTCCGCAGCAAGAACTCTCTCACTGAGCCATCTCCCAGGTCCCGAGTGAAGCATCATTTTTTTTTTTAAAGGATTAGGGCTGCCATGTACAGAAAGGGGAAAATACAGTGTTCTTAGTCAGCTGATGACCATGGCAGGGGTGTTCTAGGTTGCCCACTTAAGGATAAGGCTATGAGGCTGCACTCCCAAGCCACTCAGGGCTGCAAACGCCTCTCCAACACCAGCTACAAGGAGCTATCAAGCCCCACATGAAAACGAACACAGTGAGATCCAGACGGGAACTATATGGCAGAGCAGGGCATTCCCTAAGTGACTGCAAAACTGTTTATGCTAAGCTTACCACCCACCCCCCCTTTCTTTCAGGCTGTCAAGGCGATGTCTGAACAGGAGTGAAAAAGATATTCAATCATATAATATGCTTTGACAAGATCCTATTAGGCCTCCGGGGGAAAACCCATCTGTCTACTTACTGTTTTTGCACTGACAGGTTCGACAGCCATTGTGATCCAGTTTGAAGCCGTAAGTGCAGTCCTTCTCCTTCAGAGTGCAGTTTGATAACTCCCCACACGCAGGTGGATCAATCGTGATGTAGGTTGGTTCTAATGACATGAAAAGAAGAAAAAAAGAATCAATGAAACATGTTATTACCTCGTAGATAGCATTCAATCTCCGAAATCCCACACTACAGTAAGTACAAAAATCCCATCAATACTTCTCCTCAGATCCGAAACTTTTTACAATACTGTACTGTCATTAACTCACGAAACGGTATTTTTATTCAGAGTCTCTGATAATGCAAATATTTCACTTCTATTTTTCCTAGTGGGTGGGAAAAGCAGGACGCCACAGATGAGAGGCGAGCACTCTACCGTGGAGCGGCCTGTGGAGTGACTTCCCTGTCGCTCCACTGTTCTATAGTTCAGCAGTCTGTGCCCTTTTTTGCTCCCCGCAAACAACATTTTCTGGCAGGTCATCACTACAGAAACCAGACAAGTGAAGTTAAAATAAGCTACTTAAATGTCCCCGTTATTCTATTTCTTCCTGATTTTTTTTTTCTGAGTTCATGTATTGCAAGTGTATGCTATATGTGTGCATGTTTGCAGTCTATGGCACATGCGTGTATGGGTGCATGCCTGCATGTAGAGGCCAGAGCTCAACGCTGCCTATGTTCTTCCGTCACTATCTACATAGTTGGAAAGTTTTGTTTTGAGCATGGGTGTGTGTGTGTGTGTGTGTGTGTGTGTGTGTACGTGCACACATTTGTGGACGTGCACATGTGTGGATGCCGGATATCAGCGTTAGCTGTCTTATCTTCCTTGATCATTCACTACTTCATTTTTTGAGCTCTCTCCTTGAACTTGGAGCTCACTGATGCCACTAAACATGATGGTCAATGAGCTACAGACATCGCTTGGCCAGGATCTGTCTTCCGTCTCTGTCCTCCCAGAGTTGGAGTTATAGATGCACACTTCCCCTGGCCTTTTTTTTTTTTATTTATTTCATCTTTTAATGGGTACTGGCAATTACACTCAGGTCCTTATGTTTGTATGGCAAGCATGCTACCAACCAGCAAGCCATCTCCCTAGCTCCGTGTGTAATTTTTAGAATGATCAAGACATAACTGTCAATTTCTCCCCATTCCGCAGTACCTGTCCTTTATGTTAGCATTTTTTAAAAATTAATAGGCCAGCTATGTTTTGGAGAAGAACACCCGAGTTTCTTTTGTGACTCTATCACTTATGACATGATATGAATGGATATCAGTGGCTAAGGGCTTATGCCCTGGAACCAGAGCCTTGTGAGAGAGTCATGAACAGCAAGGATCAGCTTCTATTCTGGAGGAATCTACCATGTCGGGAGGGGGGCACTTCCCCTCCTCTTCCATTCTAAGAAGGAAGAGCTACTCTGGACACGAAGAGCATCCTCTGGCATAAGATATATATTTGTTTCTGTATTCTACATGTGCTGCTTGCAAGTACCGTGAAGCGTCACCGAGCTCAGCTGGGGTGGCTGTTACCGTTATCCTCTTGTAACACATGAGAAAACTGAGGACTTTGATATGTTCATGGTCACTGCAGGATCAGGCGGTAGACCTACGATTCACATCTGGGCTTGAGAAGCTCTCTTGACATCAGTGCAGTACACAGCTGCACTGACGGTACCTGCTCTGTGGTACACTGGGAAGAGACGTTTACGGAACGCTATGGGCACTAGGAACAGAACTGCCAAAGGAAACAGACACTGCTGTACTTACACATCCTCTCTTCAACCCAAAGATGCCTGAACTTCTTCAAAGCAAGGCTTTTCTCATGGTATCTTTGTGAAATGGCCAAGTACAGAATGTCTCTACCTACATTTTTGTAGATGGAAAATGTGAGATACAGAGCGTAAGTGGCTTATCTAGTTTACATAGCAACCCAGTAGCAGGCTGGGAATAGAAGGGAGCAGCGGTTCCTAGTCTGCCTTTCAACACGCTATCCATTCGTCCACACTGTCTTCTCAAGTCTCCTCTCCCGCTACTAAGGAAGAGAGATCCAAATACGTGTGACCGCTGCTACAATCAGGGGTTCTGATTTTTTTATTTGCTTCCTAAGATGGGACAGTGATTCAAGTCTTTGGATATCGGAAACAACATTGACCTGTTCACAAGATGTTCCTACCAGCATTCTCCTGGTGAAAGAGGCCAGGATGAGGGATCATGCTTTCTCCACTTCTACTGTAACGTGGCTTAATAAATGGATCTTCCTGAGAGTTTTATACAAACTTCCCACCGGCATTAAAGTTCTCTTTTCCTTCAATGACTAGTCTTTCTGGTAGGCAACTGTAAACACCAAGGAGTACAATTTAAGCAAGTTTTAAGCCATCCTGATTTAGATGCAGGGATACCTCTGTCCCGCATTCTCTTAAAATTTGTGATGAACATCTCTAGTTTCCAGACTTCTTAAAGTCACCACTCTTGTTTGTCCTCCCCAAATAATAGTTCTGTTCCAGCCCTCATCCAAAAGACTGCCAATGTTATCTCGAAATTATTCTAACTGTGTTAAGTGTAAAACAGAAAAGAAAACATGTATCCGCTCTAAGTAAGCCACATTAAAGATTACCCCAGCGAGGAAGGCGTGTTATATTCTAGAGAGTTAACAGAGCAATGAGTGGGGGCAGACTCTGAACTTCACAGACGCTGCTTCAGCAGACAGCTAGTGGGGAAGGAAACATCTTGTGCATATTCACACTAGATCCTTGCATTCTTTCCTGACATTTGAGATGTGAACTCCAAGAGAAGCTTTTACTTTCAGGGAATATATTATGGGAAATACATTTGGGAAGAGCAGCGTCACTGAAGAACATGTAACAGTCCCAGAAAGGGACAGGGTTTTACTTGTACTGAGTTCTAGGGGTGTGGTAAGAGAACATGGTTGCCAAGTGCACAAAGACCATCTTCCCCCTCCAAAGGTACTGCTCCTCAATAGTGACACATAAGTTAGTGTCTGGTGTTGTATGATCAGTGGGCAGGATCAGGAGTCTGACCTGAGGCGAGGAAGGGAAAGAAGAATACAGACCAGGATGTTTGAGGATCTGAACACAACTGACTTGAGGACCCCGTGTTTTATTCAGATGCCTGAAGCAGCTGGGTGTTTCCCAGATGTGCTGCACACCAGCTGGGAGGGTCCCAGATGTGGTGCACACCACCTTTCTCCAGAGCAGGGGATATGTTCAACGTGTTCACCTACAGCATCCAGATGTGGTGCACACCACCTTTCTCAAGAGCAGGGGATATGTTCAACGTGTTCACCTACAGCGTCCAGCACAACAACCTTTTGTTCAGCTGGACAAATGAAACTTAAATGTACAGAAAGGTTGCTGAGTACTTACAGAGTCTAAAATGTCCATTTAAAATGGTTTAGGTAGAGTAAGCCGTTCCAGATGAATGCCTTGAAGACCTTAGACAACATGGTCATATGCAAGAGGTAAAATATTATTTTAAGCTTCTAAAATTCACATTTTTCCATTCTTCCTCTTCCTTGTATTAGATGGAAAATACTGGCAAGTATACACATTGCAAAGTCAATAGTTAATATGAAAAAACAGAGAAACTCAATAAATCGTTTATATTTTGAAAACTGTCAGTTTACTCTGGAGTGACTCAATTTCCGCTCAGTAGATGAAGCTGAGCCCATCAATATTTACTGTGATATAGTAACCATTGACACTTAATTTTTATAAGCCATCTTAATATCTGGCACCTCATTTTATTACCTTTACCAAATAAGTATATCATTTCTATTCAAACACAAACCGGAGCGAAGTTTAGAAGCTTTTTGGGTGGTAATCTGTGTCTTGTGTCTTTGCTGTTGTCTATGTCCCTGGAATAACTGCTGAATTTTAATAGACACACGGGCAGGCGACAAGCTGTCTTCCACTGTTTTATCTGGAATCACAGAATATTGCCTGCTAGCACTCCCCGAACATTAGCGTGTTCAGTTCCTTGCATGTGAGCCTATACAATAATTCAATTTCTATGAAATCCTTACAACAAAAACATCCAACCATGAACGGGACACACACACAAAAAATGCTGCTATCATCAACCAGAGTCTGCCTTCCACCCAACATATTAATATGCAATCTCAGAACTATCCTGTTACTATGTCTTTCTTTTGTCTTGTCTTTTGACTAAGGAAGTATGGTTAAGAAAGTTTAAGTCTAATTCTTTATTCTGAATAATGAACTCAGAAGCGAGGCATTTCAGAGCATGCTGAACTAGGTTTTAATCTAGGTAAGTTCTTAGTATAAAAGAAGTGATTTTGAAGAGTATCGAACTATAGCTGTGTACAGAGAACGTATTAGTGAAATATGTGAAGCATGCATTTTTGCTTGGCTCAGAGTCACAATATCCTGGAGTTTGTGTGCTCGAGATGGCTATTATTCCATCCTTTGCACTAGTGGTCACCGCAGCCCTTTGTATATGGAAATCATTTCCTGGACCTTGGCCTGGTACAGGGAATTCTCATTTACACTCTACAGTTTGTGCTCCTGGATGATGGGAGGGTATGATGTTGAAATGATGTATCAGATAGTGCAAGCCTTCTAGAAGGGCAATGGTAGTCCTCTGCCCTCAGCAAGTTTAGATAACAGAGTTGGGCTGAACAGAGGTCCAGGTAACGCTTCTGGAGCTTTTCCTATATATGATGTCTACTGACATCAACTGGGTAGGAGATGGTTAGGCATCTCCTGTCTCCTCTGTGAGAGTAGGAAAATGCTTGCACGAGGCAGGTTTTGGCAAGGGATAATCCAACGAACTGATGCTTACAGGATCATTCTGAAAGTCCATCTCATCTCATCTCCAGCTGAGGAAGAAGGCTGGAAAGAGCAGGAAGTCACTGCCTCTGTCTGCAACTATTTCTAAAAGGAACCCTGGAACAGCTTCATTGTGGAGAAGAATTCTAGAAATGGTTTCTGAGCCTAGAAGCAACAAAGAACATAAAGTGGGTGTTTGTCATTTCTACATGACAGTTTCTGTTTCCTACACTGCCTCTGGGTGGGAACCATCACTCTCCTAAACCTGATGTTTTTTCCTCAGTGACTTTT
>NC_022029.1:37955562-37979471 GCF_000317375.1 Microtus ochrogaster
GCCTGTCTCTGCCTCCCGAGTGCTGGGATTAAAGGCGTGCGCCACCACCGCCCGGCTCCTCAGTGACTTTTTAAAAGACTTCCTGAGCACCCTAAACTGTTGGGGAGAAACAGTTTTAGAACAACTGTGGGAACTGTGTCAGGGGTGCAAATATTTAGCCACTAATTTTTGTCTCAGCTGAGTCTGAGAGGTTGGAAGTCTAGGAGGAAGTTTTTCATATTAGGCAAATGTATAAATGAATGTATATGGTAATTTTGTTTTTTTATAACTATTTAAGACTTAGAGATTTTTCATAGCCTAAGGTGGTTCACAAAGTTAGAAAAATATTTTCAGAAAAATACTCATATATTTTTGGAATTAGCCCCAGATACCGTTTGTCTGAAAACTACCACCAATAATTTTAGCATCTCCTAGGAACTTTATCTACTCAGTTGAGAAATGAAGACATTGGGATTATGTTGAATTTGATCAAAATACAAAGTTTAAGTATGGTTATGGTTCAAACTCTAAGGCCACAGCAATACAACATAAAATAACTATTTTGATTATTTAGGTTTTATAATATGTTAAGTTACTCTAATCTCAGCCAAGCATGGTAGAACACACCTTTAGTCCCAGCACTTGGGAGGCAGAGGCAGGCAGATCTTTGTTAGTGCAAGGCCAGTTTGGCGACCAGAGTGAGTTCCAGGACAGCCAGATCTTCACAGAGAAACACTGTCTTGGAAACAACAACAACAACAAAAATCTCTCTAGTTGCTCATTATTTTCTTTCATGGAGAATTCTCCAAATCAGAAGCTAAAGAAGGTCAAAGGAAGAGCTCCAATGCATCCCTGAAAGATGCTAATTTAAATCTTCGCAACAGTCATGCACACCATACAGTTTCGTGACTCTGGAAGAAGAATAAGACAGAAAAAGTATGCATTCTGACATTCTGACCCCCTTCCATGTTGGGATGTGTGCTAATCATCATATTAATCTATTTCTAAGACACCCAGTAAAATTTCCCAGGTATGTTTGCGCAACGAGAATGTTAACGGGTGGTTTTGTCTTATCTTTTACTCTACTGAGCCTGCAGTTTTGAATGGACCTGCAAGGGTCTTCTCATTACCTCGATAACTGGGAGCTGGTTCTGTCTTACAAATAACATGAATTATCCCCACTGAGATATGAGCTAGCACTCTTCCTGATTAGCAGCCCTGGGAAGGCTCATTAGCACGCAGGCATGGGTGAATGAAGACGTTGTAATTACAACCGCAGATGGCACACAGAGCCCGCCCTCTAGGTTGACTGTAGCATTGCCTCTGTCGGGGATAATTAATCGGTTCTAGATTTGGAGGGTCTACTGAAGAGCTGCCTTGTGGAGCTAAGCTCCGGGAGAGCAGCAAGGTTGGATGCCCCTGCCCCCTGCTGCTAACAACAGCTGTCCAGCAAGGCCCTTGACGCCTGGGACTCCCTGTTCGCACCCACCCATATACATTCCTAGGAAAAGAACTTTTTAAGGGCAGTCTTACATTCTCTTAGCAGTGCAAGAAATTTCAAGTCGGAGTAGTAAGATAAATGAACCTCATTTCTGCCTCTAGTTTCTCAGAGTCCTTCTCTTTTTGGGCTTCAATTATGCTTTGCATGTTTTACATAACTTTTCTCAGTAAATTCCCAGGCCTGCTTATTTGATTATGAGAAACGAAAATGAACAATTATGCTCTCTTTCTAGACTTAATTCAGGCACTCTCTTCCTTAAGCTATGTTTTTCTTTTGGCTGGGGCTGCTTAAGCCACACGGATAGCCAATGAATGGGGGGATTCCAAAGCTTCTCTCACTTTATACGGCAGGCCAGTGGCTAAATCTATCAGGCCTCCTCCAGCACCGCCCCCTCCGGGTCAGAGGTAGCCCAGCTGGGGCTATAAAACTGGAGATTAAGTTGGCCAAGACAGAACTGGAGGACAGCTTATCTGACTCACTGCATCTTCATGTGCCCCTCTGTTGCCATAGCTGCTTTACAGATGTGATCCCTCTCTAGCCACAGTGCCGCTCAAATAAATCACCAAGTTGTCAACATAACCCAGGCTGGGTAGAGACGCAAAGTGAAGTTAAAATTTTCCCAAATGAAGATAGAAAGGAAACTCTATAAATGCAGAGAACATGAAAGGGGTGGGGAGAGGCCAGGGCACAGAAATTCCCTAATCTGGAAGTGGGGGTTTCCATGGAATATTTTTGTGTACTTAAGAAAGTCTCATTAAGTCATGGAAAAAAAATTGGCATTTGGAGTTTTCAAATTCCTCCAGCCACTCCACACCGAGTGATCCCTTTCCCCTTTGTATATATTTCTCATAACAACACCTACGTCCTTGTGGTTTCTGTGGCACTTATCTAAGAGCACTTTCTCTGTTTTATTTTAAAATGAATAGTGTGAAAATGTTCCCAAGATCTGTATTATTTTGTGGTCAGATGGAGAAACAACGATCTATTTATTTTAGACCCGCATTAACTTTGTATGTTTTTTCAAAAGAATCTTGGCCATTGGACATATTTTTCTTCCTTTACCAACCTCATATTTAATAGGGAAAGACAGTAGTATGATTATAAGATTATTATTAAGTGATCACAAAAGAGAATTAAAAAAAATTTCTATACAGAGTGGGGAGACCATTTCCATTAACTTGGCTGAAATAACTCAAAAACGTATCTCTGGGTTCCAAGAATAATCTGGACCTTTTACATTAGTCTGATAGCCTTCCCACTGCTCATCTTCAAAGAAAAGGTATCTGGGCACCTTTTAACTGACAATATGCTACACGGCATACAACATGTGTGTGCACACTGTAACAGAGACATTACATACAGGCAACTCCGTGAATCATTCAGATTCTGATCATCTCAATCCATCTGTTGGGAAATGGCTCAGGGCTGGGGAAGAAGTGGGGGATCTCACTTAGGAACCATGCCTCACTCACAGTTTGTAACTTCAGCCTCAACATGTCGTCTGGACTACATCTGGAATTACTGACAGGACAGGGAGGACAGACAACACCTACAGACCTCTCAAGTAAGGCCTTACTCTCTGACAAAGAAGGACGTGCATCTGATACTGTCCCTGGTCATTTTAAGACCTTACTCCCTGACAAAGAAGGACGTGCATCTGATACTGTCCCTGGTCATTTTAAGGCCTTACTTCCTGACAAAGAAGTACGTGCATCTGATACTGTCCCTGGTCATCTCAGTCTCTTTTGGCCTTTTTGAAGCAATGGGCAGTTAAGTCTCTCAGGACGTTCATCTCTTGAACATGATCGGTACTTAGTAAGTGAGAACCACTGAGGCAGGGAGGACGGTCTGAGGGCTGCTGTGAATTCAGCACACTTTTTATATTGAAAACTCATGGAAACTGAAACTGCTCACATCATGTGCTACTCAGGAAGGGTGCCTGGGCTCCTGACAAGTTCATCTCTACCTTCGGCTGCACAATGCACAGAGTATACCGAGCCCTGCTAACGGGCCCGTGCCCACATTCTTAACACGAGGTTGGAACCCAGTTCCAATCCAGTTGTTCTGGGGCTGCTCCTGTGGTTGGCGTTACCCAGAAGTAAACTGGTATGAGAATATTCCTGACAGGAACTCACGCTGCACCGGAGGAAGTACGAGCGTCTTTGCCGACTGCTTGTGATCTGATAGTTGACAACAGACAACTGGGATTCAGAGGGAGAAAAAGAAGAGTTAAGACCAGATGGCAAGTGTTCTGAGGTTTGCATGAGGAGATGGAGAGAGCTAGGGGAAGCAGGCAGGCTTCCAGGCCGAGAGTTATTCACGGGGAGGAGAACAGAAGAAGGAAGCAACCACCAAACAAGCAGAAGCAACAAACAGTCAGTATTCCCGACAGTTTAGTCAGCCAGGTCAGAATTCTAGGCAGAGGCTCCGGAAAAGAAGTGGAGATCAAAAGCCAAGCCAGAGGTCAGAGCAACACTTGCTGGGCCTCAACAGTGACAATGCAGCCAGGGACAAGGACAGCTTTTGATTCTTAGCATGGCTGTCAGGGGCTTGGCCATTCACCGTCTCGTCCCCTCACATTCCCACACTCTCTTTGACAGTGTGAGTCTAGAGGGAAACAGTGCCAAACTCGTGGATTTGGGGGCAGGAGCCCATAGTTTGAGTCCTTGTGCCAGCCATTACTAGCTCTCATTATGTGACGCGGACCTCTTGGGCTTCCGTAAGATGGGAGCAGTCACGATGTTTCTGCAAGGCTACGGAGTGCGACAGCACACAGGAGTCAAGCCATGTGTCACACCAACAACACGTGTCGCTGTAACGTTTCAATGACTGCAGCAGGGGCAACGCTGCTTGGCCTGGTCACAGATAAATTAATTAATGAGACAGACCTCAGAAGGGCAGCTGGGAAGCGGTATGACAGCTGTTTTCACAATCTCAACCCTGCCCATTGTAACCTAAGCATCACTTTGTATCTCTACCAATAACAAGAAAAGCATCCGGGATGTGGCTGGCTCTGTGATGTCTTTTGATATGGTCTGGTAAGCTTTGGACCATGTTAGTGACTGGCCACTGGCGCCTTTCACCTTTGCTGAGTGGCAGACTGAGGTCATTGTTCCCCAGTCTGACTACATCCATGGTGTCTCCAAGAGAAGAGAAATCTCTTAGTCGGCAGCTCATCGGGTGAGCTGAAACAATGTGATATGCCTGGCTGGCCCTGGTCTTCCTCTCATGATGTGGACCTTAACAGATCTGTAGGGACAAGGCCAAACTCATCTCAGTGCCATTTAAGCCATTTCGGGATCTTTGTGAATAGTTCAGTAATTCTCAAGTGAAAAGAAGACGTGGGAAACCCGGCTTTAGAAAACTGTCTTTTGGATCTCGGTTTCAGTAGACCAGTGATCTCAAAGTTATGTCAGTGAGAGAGGATGCTTAACTGGTGGCTTTATGACTAAGTATCAGAGCATTTCACCCAAAGAATAATGGCTTCACTCCTGGTTCCATGGCTGTGGAGCCCCTACCCTGATTAAAGGAAGCTGGAATTTATCCAGCTCCATGGAATCTTTGAAAAACCTGGATTTCAGATATGATGATGATTTCATGGTTTTGAGGAGATTTGAGTCAGTTGATCCCACTGAACATGAAAAGTCCAAGGCCATCTTAAACTGACAGCTTCACTAACAGAGTCTCTAAACTGTTGAAAACGTGAGTTGTTATGCAAAACAACAGGTATCCAACAAGGACAAAAGATCTCCAGCCTTTCCATTGCCTGTCCTGCTGTACGGTCCAGGATCAGGTCCACAGGGGACACGGAAACACAAACACTCACAAACAGAACTCATAGGACGCTACAATTGAGTCAACATAGATTCCAAGTATAGCAGAGGTGAATATATGTTTTTAAGAATCCAGGTACAGGTGAGCTGGAGAGAAGGCTCAGCAGTAAAGAGCACGTATTGCTCTTGCAGAAGACCTAGGTTCAATTCCCAACACCCACATTTTGGCTCACATCTGTCTGTAGCAGCAGTTCAAGGGGATCCAAAGGCACAGAGCGAACATGCATACATGTAGTCAAAACATCATATACACAACGTACAGGAGGTTAAGTCCTTAGAAAGAATCTATGCACATCTTAAATAGCGAAGAAGGAGGCGCAGCCACAAATGAGGTCAGCTCACAGAACACACTTTGTGAGCTCTGGTGTTAGGTGAGGAGGTGCTTTATGAATAACTCTTGAATGCGTTCCAACAGACAATGGGGAAAACAGACCCCAAATACTACAAGACTATCAAGAGTCCATACAGACCAAGGATTTTCTTAGATTATTTAATATTGGTTCACAACAGGATCAGGAGTCCTTTCAACAAATCTTATTTCTGACAGGTACTTAGCATAAACTATAGCGTCAAAGGGTTCGGATGCCCAATGAGGATCTGTTTCAAATCACCCTGCTGAATCTGGGCAATCTCTCAGACGCAAGAGTAAATCAAAGAGCAAATCACTATTTGGCCAAAGTGTGTAAGATCAACTCAAACTCAATGGGGATGAGCTTTCGGGAATTCACCAAGACTAGCTAGCCTGGGTCTGAAAAAGCCTGGGATAAATCTGGACTTGCTGAACATAGCAGACAATGAGGACTACTGAGAACTCAAGAACAGTGGCAATGGGTTTTTGATCCTACTGCACATACTGGCTTTGGGGGAGCCTAGGCAGTTTGGATGCTCAACTTACTAAACCTGGATGGAGGTGGGCGCTCCTTGGACTTCCCACAGGTCAGGGAACCCTGATTGCTCTTCAAGCTGATGAGGGAGAGGGACTTGATCGGGGGAGGGGGAGGGAAATGGGAGGCGGTGGCGGGGAGGAGGCAGAAATCCTTAATAAATAAATAAATTAAAAAACAAAACAAAACAAAAAACCCCACCTCAAGGCTCTCTGATGGTGCCAATGCATTGGACACACAGAGAGTCCGAGTGTGGACTTGAATAAAGGCTCTTTGCTTTTACGTACAGGAAAAAAAAAAAGATCAACTCAAACTAAAACAAACAAACAAACAACAATAACAAAACCTCACTCAACTTGAATCAACCTAGAAGCCCATCCCCTAGACTTGGAGTACAATCTGGGAACGTCTGAGTGGTTGGTGTAGGTTGATGCTGTTCTCACCATCTTGGCAGCCCCTGAACCACATCCACAGACAGAAAAATACCTTCTTTAGGAGACAGTCCTTTCCCTTCCACCTGCCCCTATCGTTGTACAACTGTGCCACAACAGACATTGGATAGACATTTAATTTATAACCCAGATAAAACATACACTACATTCTACTAAAGCCATGGAGATGTCTCCTGGGGATTGGATCCTGTTTCTCAACCAGAGATCCCAGGATGATGTGAAATAATTTTGTTCTTGAAAAGTACACTGAAGAATGTTTCTGGAAACAGCTTAAAACAGGATAGTCATAAATGGAAGCAGAGGCTTAAATTATTAAAAACTAAGTTATATTGATCACTGTTTCAAAGAAACGATTTCAAAGGTTCTTTCTATAGGCAAATTGTCTTGGTCAAATTTACTTGAAATCATGTCGAAGGAAACATCTGCACCCATTTTAGCCCATGCCCTTAAGCCTCACAGTAGGTGAATTGGTATGCTTTTAAATGAAAAGTCAGGAGTTGTACTTACAAATAAGCACTACTGGTAAAAGGCAGCCACTTCCCATGGCTAGATGCTTGTGCTGAAATGCTGCTCAGACTAACAGTTCTATTTGGAACTTGTCTTCAGTTAGTTCCCGAGCAAACGGCTGTGTCACAGAGATTAAGTCCTTTTATTTTACTGTCGCTTTTCACTTTTTCTGAACAGTTTTACCAAGCTAGGTCATCTGTGTGTCTCCCCTTACTCCGACACGAACGATACAAGTCTTTCAGAAAGTCTAGTAAACCTTCAGAGGCAGAGGCAGGAGTATACAAAGCGGAAGGCAGTCCACAGGATGTGCAAGCGTGCAAGTAAGTCTCAAAAGAGAGGCGTCAAAAAATATTCCTGGAATAAGCGTACACGTTGTTTGCATAATTATTTTGAAAACAGGAACACTTGACCATGGAAGTGCTGCTAGGCTCAAAAGTAATATCCTTAGATAACCAGGCCTTGCAGGACTGATGGCAATGAGTAACCGTGACCCCAGGAAAAGTACCACTAGGAGCATTCAATAGAGACAAGCCAGGGACAGTCCTTTCCTGCGAGCTGAATCATACAGTAGTGGCAGTTGAAGGTGAGGATTCTAAAAGTGAGAAGGTCGTATGACACCATTGTCAGTAAAGCACAATGTGGCCAACGCTTAAACTGTGGCTAGTTAAAATGTCAAGCCCTGCTTTGCTTACAAAGGCTCAAAGGGAACCAGTTCTCTCACTGCTGAGCTGCACTGTGAAAGCGATGGAATCTTGCTGTCAGTCTCCGAGCCCTTTCTGCAGGGCATGCCTCCTAAAAACCTTCATTAACTTCTGTTTGGTTGCCTAAGAGTTGTCTCTTCTCCAAAAAAAGTCTAATGCAGACTCAAAAGAGATTGTGTTTATTTAAGCTCGCTGGAAAAACATTCCTATCATTTCGAGAATGACTAAATATTTTTCATTCACATAGTTCGCATTCCAGACTATGTTTTCCTGCTTCTGTTGATTACATGAAAATTAGCAGGCCAGGTCTGATCTATTAGATGCAATTATTATCTTCCTGAGAAAACCACGAGGCTCCTTAGCAATAATACCTTTTATGGTATGGGAGGTGGACAGCAGGGACAGAGCCCATTGCTCCGTGCTGCTTCAGCTAGGACACAGTCAGTGGCCACAACGGCTAGAGGTGGGAGCTCAGAGGCAGAGCCTGAGCATCAACTCCCAAGCATTTTAAATGATTCAGGCACTGTGCAGTTTAGGAGTTTACGGACCACCGTCATGTGTAGTTGTATGTTTTGATGACCCAGGTGGTGTCCCTCACATCAGGTGCAAAGGAAAAGGCACACAGGTAGAAAGGAAGCAGCAGAGGCTGCCTTGGCTCTGAGCAAGGACAGATAAGCCTTTCTTCCCAGTTAAGTGACTTCTGCATGTGCTGGTTCCCACCTGCCTAGCTACTATGACATGTGGGAAATCGAACAACTAGAAAGAGCCATTCATGGGATGGATGTGCATAATGCTTCTGTGTATAACTGTGAAAACCGTGACAGTCACACTTCGTCACATGGGGGTGCTTTCACATCCATTTCACCTGTATTTGAATACTATTTGAAATATCTCAAGGTATTTTAAACTATCAGAGAAAAACCAAAAGTGCCCCCCCCAAAAAAAATAAAATTATGCCTGATATGTTCTGGCACTTAGGTCCAAGACCTAGGGTAATTCATGGTCATGTGGCAGCCAACATATGACCTTATTTGGACAAGCAGAAAATAGACTGTGCTATATTTTAATTTCCATTTATGGAATATATTTCCAGGACATTCAGAGTTAAAAGATGAAGCAGCATGCCTAACAGTCCTGAGGCTATTACGAGTATTTTATTATTCTTGGCATGGATGGCACCAAAGCAGTACCCCCCATAACTGAGTTCTGATCCCTGTGACTCTGTGGCATCTCGGACTCCACTGCCCTTCTGGGAGGGTGCGGTCAGCCAAACTCTCCCTGACTCCCCACTACTGGAGCAGTAGCTTAATCATGCAAGATACGGGGCAGTAAGGAACACTGTGGGCAAGGCGGGGCTGGAAACATTTCTGTCTTGTTTCAAGGAATCTCCACCCAGATATGTGCCTGGTACAGAATTTTCTGGCAGGTCGGTTGAAATCTCACTCGAAGGGCAGTTCAACTCCAACCGTATCATCAACATTCATGAGAACGAATTATACTACTCCTAAAAACACTGAAGACGGATGTTAAGAAGACAGTGTATTTGACAGCTCACAGACCTCCAAGCGAGTCAGAGCACCGCGTGAGATTTCTGATGCTGAGGTGAAGTGGCTGGCTAACTCCATACAGGTAAAGACATGCCTAATGTCTGATCCTCTCGGGGTCCTAGTCAGAACCAGGAGCCCCTAAGTAAGCCAGACATCCAAGAAAGCCAGGTGGTGGGGGAAAAGCAGTTGAATTTCTGGTTCAATCACATTCCATCTTAAATCTAGAGAATTAGTGTGTGTGTGTGTGTGTGTGTGTGTGTGTGTGTGTGTGTGTGTGTGTAGGGGGGGACAACCCACACAATGAATTTCTTATTCCCCTGCTATAAGAGTTTATTTAAGTCCAGGTTAACAGAATTATACCTGCCTGACGCCCCGCAGAATGCCCCTAACAGCTTCACAAACAGCCCTGCTTTAACTTACTACAGGAAAAGTCAGAACATATAACAATGCTGAAACAGAATAATGAGAGAGACCCTCATGTGCTCGGCTTGGCAAACCTGCAAATAACTTTGACTTCCTGGTCCAAGACAAAATTGGAGTTTGCTTTGGTTTCAGAGAAACATAAATACTGGAGAGGAGACAGAATTCACCCAATCCAAGCACCAAGCTCACTCACTGGCAACTGGACATGGCTCTGCAGGCCACCTTTTACAGTGTGACCTAAGCTTTTAGATCCTGAAAAGTGATGGACTCAGGAGTGGGCTCCAGAATCTTCAAGGTCGTCAAACCATCAGCTCTTCTCCATAGGAAGTTCTGCATGAGCCAGGGGGACATTTGGGTCACAGTGGTCACCCGGGTGGGTCAACCACCACTCAAAAGGAGACCTCAGATAAGGGCTGGGAGTAAAGCTTCGAGTCACCCTGCAGTTCTTATCTCCTGTACTGGGTGTCACCACTAAGTGGGTCCCACACCTGACACCTGATAGGCCACTTATCACTTTCTTATTTAGTAAGCATATCATACATCTTCGCAGCCGGTTTCCTTCTCGGCCTTATTTTCTCTTCAGCTGCAAAAGTTTTTGCAGTGAAAACGAAGTTTCATTCTGTCTTTAGGTTCTGCACGGCATTAACAACCAGCCCAGGCAGTTTACATACCTGCCTACATGATAGTGCTGTGGAGAATATTAAAAACACCTGATTATGGCATAAAGTACGATTCTTTTTGTGTAAATAAGTGAGTAATCACACAGTAGGGCATCTACACAGGCACACAGTGTGCCCTGAAAGCAGTATGTATTAAACAGGGCAGTTGGCACTGGCCTGGGCCCAGGGAAACCTCAATAAAGTTTTGAAATTCCAGTCTTTAGGAGCTGAACTAGGAAAGAACCAACCTCAGATTACACACCAGTTATGGGAGGCCTAAGGGGCTACCTCTGTGATGGAGCCAGGAGCAGGGTGCTTGTCACAACTCCCAGTAAGCAAAGGGGAGCTGGTGGGTCCACACAACCTGGAGATACAGGTTCACTGGTGTCAAACATAGGTGACACTCTGCACTCTGACTCTCTCGACACAAGCACCCCCAAGTTGTTCTTTCTTCAGCTGGTCACGGGTCCAGAGAGTGACTGAGACCCTGGCTAAGGTGGCCTGTTCTCATCAGGCCATTTCTAAGAAAAGGAGACAGAGTCAAGGGAAGTACTGGGCTTGCTACTCCACTCTTACTATCCTTCCTTCCTGCCTCTGCTCACTGCTTATTAATTTGAAAAGTGTTTAGGAACTACTTACATGTAGTCACCATCAATAATTCAAAAGAAAACAGGGAATTCCTTGCCCGCCAGAATGTAATATATAGAATGTAATATACGATCTGAGGAAATGTGGGTGCAAAGTCCAGAGTCTGGGCTTTCAGGACACAGCGCTGCTATGTGCCTGCTATACTGCCCAAAGCACATGATAGAACCTCTGCGCTGTGAGCTCTGTGACAATCCAGCATCCGCGCTAAGGATCTTGCAGGTTCAGATGAGATGATGCCCTCACTGTACCCGGTCCTCACTTCCGTAAGTGAGCAAGTGATGTTAGTTGTTAGAGACTGCAAGTAAAATGACACTTATTCCGTTGTCCTTTCCACTTTAAATTACACACACACACACACACACACACACACACGCACACGGGCAGGTCTTTCACATACATACTTGAATTGTAAACCTCATATTTATTCCATGCATGTCTCCCTTAGCTCTCTTTGAAAGAAATTCAAAATACTGAGACTATCTGGACATGGTGGCACACACCTTTAATCCCAACACTTCGGAGGCAGAGGCAGGTGGATCTCTGTGAGTTTGAGGCCAGCCTGGTCTACAGAGTGAGTTTCAGGACAGCTAGGGCTACATAGAGAAACCCTGTCTCAAGGAACCAAACAACCAAACCAACGCAAAGCAAACAGGACTGGTGAATTGGAGGCGATGGAGAGAAAAGCCAGCAAAGCAGAACAGGAGGATACAGTCCGTTCCAGCCTACAGACTGAAATGGCTCAGGCTTATCTGAACACCTGAACCGGGTGTTGACAATAACTCGGTAAGACTTCGTTACGAGAGTACTTAAGGGACAACTTAAAAAGCACCTAAGTACTTCTGAATCATGTTATCTGTCTTCAAGGGTTCCCAGCTCACGTTCCGGTCCTCTGGGAGTAGCCAGTCATATCATGCCGTCCCTTGGAAGGTAGGAATCTTTAATCACAATGACAGCCCCAAGGTTCTCTCTCTCTGGAGGTCCTAACAGGATATATTTGGTGATTTGTGAGTTATTTTGAAAACATCCCAAACCGCAATGCCTGTGTGGGGTGAGTGCTTCTGATTTCACATTCTGAGCACCTGAGACGAAGCTAAAACGCAAGGGTCAGCACTCACTATGCAAGGGTGTGTGCAGGAGTTTCCTACAGCTCTGAGCTGCACACACGCCCGGAGTTCTGTCTGTCCATAAATGATCTTGGCTGATGGCACATTTATTACTCAGCAACAGCTTGGGATTCATTTTTCTTATTTCATGCCATTCTGTTGCTATTCTGAAATCACTTGAAATTATGCTTAACAATACTACGGACCGGCTACTGAGAAAAATGTTTTCAAATGGTTGCATAGATTTTCTTGGACTCTATACAATAAGACCCTCTTTGATGTTTTAGAAACATTTAGTAATGTTTATTATTTATCAGTAACTTTACCGTATTAGTCTCTGATGGTGTGTGGAAATAAAAAGTCACACTGCCTTTATTACACCCAACAGTGACAGTCCAGGAGGACAATACTGTCCTAGACCAAACTCGCTATTCGGCTCGGGTGAAAAATGGAAAAAGAAATCCTAGCCAAATGAGTTCTCTGAAGACTAGGAAATGCATCTCCTGAAAGATTTGAAGAAGACAGACAGAGATGAAGAAGGGACCAGCATTAGCTGTGAGGGGAACCAGAAAAATTCAGTGTTGTCAAGGCCGAGAGGGCCTCTATGCCGGGAGGCTGGAAAGGCACCTTCTCCCAAGTTCTGTGAACCGAGGTAGAGGGTCAGTGGGTGATCACAACCCGAAAGCTACCCTGCCACGCTACCCCAGTCTCTCCCTGACAAGAAGTCAAAAGCCAGTAATGAAGATTCATGAAGGAAGGGGAGACACTGGGCACAAGGCCATCAGTAAAAGCAAAATAAAAATACAGCTCAGCTATGCCATTCAGTGACAACTTATGTAAATCTCTCTGAGCCTCCATTTCCTCATCTCTAGAATGGGACAATAAGGCCTTGCGCACAGTGCACATTACAAAAGACTCACAGAGTCGGGGGCAGATGTCAAGCTCGTACCTCACGAGACAGACACGCTTTTCTCTGCCCTGGTTAACTGAAAACTAGGCCTAAGTGTGCTCTGTGAACTGTCCCTTCGTTACCTTTGTCTTTGCTGGGCTGCAGGAGGTTCTCCATTAAGCATTGGTAATGGCTCACTCATGCTATAACTTTTTTCTTAAGCTGTCAAGAATTAGGTCACAACTCTGGGCAGATGACACAGAACCCAAATATGAAGTGACCCATCTAACCGTGGCCACCCAGGCACCTACCTCAACAGCACACATATTCTGGTGGCTTTGTTTGCTCACCTTAGTTGGAAAGTATAACCTCCACCCCAGTTCAGTAACAATCTCTAAAAGTTTCATTTTGAACTTGGCAGCAATACTTGAGGTTAAAAGGCTGGTTTTAGTGAGCTATGCATTTATGACTTTTTTTCTTGTTTACTTTATCACTTGCACATTGGGACTTAAATTTTCCAGTTCAACAACAGGCTGTTCATAATTCTTAAGGTCAGGCACTGCCACTTTTCCCCCATCAGCAAGGTAGTCTTTCCAAGCCCACTGAGGAAGCACAGCCTTCTGTGCGTCCCTCTTGCAGCTCCACAAGGCTGACATTAGGGATGGAAAGGAGTCTGTGAGGGGCAGGGAGTGCCACAAAATATGTCATCTGGAAGCTATGACGTCTCGGGGGGTGGTAGCTGTATTCTATGTAGAGTAACGATGAGGAGACAGGTGATCTCAACAGTATGAGTCCTCCTCCAGCTTCCATTTCTTTTACATGGTTTTCAAGGTCTTAAGTCTAATCCTTGTGAGGCTAGCTAATACCACAGACCATTCGCAAAACTGAAGGTCTTAATGTACTACAATTCAGAGGTTAGCAAAGGATTTCTTGATACTACATGTCATAGGCCTAGGGGGAAACCAATTACTATGATTCTGCTAAATGAACATGGCAATCAAATAACTTCTAGTGACATAATGCTGTACCCATAGATCAGTGCATCACTCGACCCTCGTCAGAGAAGCTTCTTCTTGCAGTATATAGCAATTAACACACACAACTGGTCCATAAAGAAAGAAAGAAATCTTCATGCTAAAAAAGACCTTAATTAGATCATCTTCTGGAAGAAAGTCTGCCCGTTTCTTATTACATGCTTTACAAACTCTACAGGGACCCATCTTTAACATAGATTTTGGGCTACGTTTGTTGTCCATTTTACTAAGTAGCATGCTTCTTAAGTATGGGTCTCCTATATGGCTCTGTCAGCGTAAAAAACATTCCGTCACCTCACGTCCATGAAGACTGATACAAGTGAGTTAAGATGTACGCAAAGTATCTTCTCAGGGCACAGGAAATGAACTGGACAGCAGCTGCCTCAGAGAAGGGAGCTCAGGAGCCTCAGCTGCTCTCTCCAGAGCAGGAAAAGACAGTCAATGTGGGGAACCAGGTCATAAGGCAAAGAATTAGAGGAACCGGAAGCCACCGTCATCTCAGTCTTGGCCGTGGAAGGAGCAGGATACGCAGAATGAGGCATGAGCCAGTGTGAATTGCCTTTGAGAGTTCTGGGCTTTTCTTCTGGCCGTCAGCATTCTTGGGCTATGAAGTCTCACAAGCTGAACATGCTGTGCCTGAGCTATGGCTCTGACTTCTGATTTTATTGCCTCGCCTTGACCTTTGGGTGGCAAGTAGGCTCGCAGAGCACTCATTCAAAATGTATGCATCCCTGTCCCGCGTAATATGTTCAGACAAGCACACGTGCAATGCAAGAGCAAAGCCCATGCTATGCTCATTTTAAATTTGCAACACTTCCCCCTAATGACGAATTTGGGTTGTATAATAAATTTGTCTGCAACTGGTAACAGCATGAAGCAGACATTACGCCCGAGGAAATAAAAAGGAAAACAAGTTCGTACTGGCAGAAGCTCCCTCGATGGGATGCGCTGTGCCAGACACTCATTAGAATCGCAAGGTTTACCTTCGCAAACGGGGCAACACTCCCCAGGCACTTTGACGGGGTGCATGCAGCTCTGCCCACAGGCCGTGGCCACGCAGTGAGGTTCTCCATTGATGCACTGGCAGAAAGTGCAGTCATCTTCCCTCCACCGCTCCCCGTGGGCGCGGATCTGGCCATTGGCGTAGCAGCCAGCGGGGTTGTTATAGGGATAGATGGGATCTGCAGGAAAACACAAGTTCCAGAATGAGACTGAGCCACCCAAACCTGACCTCTGCCTACACCTCGAGACAGTTTCCTCCAGGCTCCATCCCTCAATGCTGTTCCAGTGTGATCAATGGAAGCTGGGGACTAACAGGAAGCAGTCGCTGGGATTGCATCCAGAGGCAGCAGTCATAATAGACTGGTATCTTCCCATCCTTGATACTGTTGTGGGGAGCAATGGGACCTAGAAGCAGGTATATAAGAGCCTCACTCCTAAGATGGGCAAGATGCAGGGATAGAGACAAGCTCTGGACTGACGTTTTCAGAGAGCCCTCCGAGCTGCTAAATTTAATATGTTTTACACCTCGATTTCCCCACTGAACTCAGAGTGATAACCGTTACTTCTGGGACTAACTGAGCTGACTGTGGTGGGTTCACAGGCTGCTGAGGTCAATGGGAAGGAGCACAGCAGGTCCCCAATGTGGTTTTCTGCATGGCAGGGCTCATGTGGATGTCCCAGGGGGTCACAGATAGTACCTTGGCAGGGGTCACTGATGGCACCCTAGAGGAGGGCTGAATTTACATCATTTTCCTTGCCACAATGTGGGCAACTGGGTAACAGACCTGGCTGAAAGGCAGAATTAGACAAGACCACCAGAGAAGAAATATTCTGAAAGGATTGACAAGAACATAAATAATGGATGCAAAAATAGTCCCAAGCAGCTCCATAAGAAGAACCACTGATAAATTATTCCATTTCCTTTACTAAAAATACATAAAAACTGGCATCAACAAATAAGAGGAGAGAGCCCTGGTTAAGTTTAGAGGCTAGTACTTCTACTAATGGGGCAGAGGACATTTACACAAAAGTTAGATGGAAATGGGCTACAGACCTCAGGTACTTAGGGCTTTCTCAAGCCCTTTATAAAAAATATTACAATGCATACTCCATTCCGCACTGAGCTGGGATCTGGATTCTGGGAAGTGAGAGTTGTATGCAGGCAGCTCCCTGAGACTATTAACACAGGTGCCTACCTGTTTTACAACACCAACCGTGAGGCAGTTTCTGACTCTATTGCGAACTAGAGAATTAGCAATTGGGAAAGTTAATAAGGGTTTGAGGTGATTTTCTTTTTTTAAAACCTATGTGACACATAAAAAGTGTCCTGACTTGGCTGAAATATTTTCCAAGGAAGGAAAGGACTCATTATTATGAATAACTGCTCAGGATTAGGAACAGAGATGCCCTACATCAGACATTCCAGGTCTTCAAAGCTGTAGCATAAAGAAAGCAAAACCATCCAAAGGATTTTAAGTAAAAAAGCATAGAACTCAACAGGCCACTGTGCCCGGTACTTGGGAAGCAGGGGCAGGTAGACTTTGGGCTAAAGGTTTGTGACCCAGTCAGGACAATAAGGTTCATGGGACCACCATGCAGGACACTGTATGTGTCAGATGATACCACAGGCTCTTTCAGGCCCTGGATCATTGCTCTTGGCTCCTTTGCAAATTCAGGAGATGGGTGGTTTTTCTGAACTTCAGCTTTCCGATCCTTAAGGGGCTGGGTTTTAGAAGATGAGAACTGGGGTGCCATTCTGAAATTTCACTACTTATGACAACCAGAAATGGGAGGAGTCTGCAGGAAGAACATGCAGACACTACTGCTTGAACAAGAGAGGGATACAGAATCCACAGGTCCCTAAAAGTCACACCTGACACATGCCTGGTCCCGAAGCTGCTGCTGCCGCCGCCTCGCCAATCTGCAACCTGACAGGAGAAACGGCAGTAGGGTCCCGATTCCGAGCTGACTGACTGAGAATGATGGTGACAAGCCTTACAAATTCTAGCTGAGCAATCCAAGGACGGCAGATGACAGACAGTGTGGACAAGCTGGGACTAACTACGCCACCACTACAGTTCCAGGGTGGGAACAGGAAGCAACCCGGAAATCACGCGTCAACTTGTAAAACCTGTGACCACTGACTGTGCCCCAAATGGAGCTTTCCTGGGGGAAGTATTTCCACATACCCTACTAGGCACTATCAACACTCTAAAGGACAGACAATGGTGCCCTTACGAGGGGACTTCACATTGCTCTGAATGAGATCAGTTTTGAAAGGAAAGCTCTGAACCCTTCGGCCTACCTTCGCACACGGGGCAGCACTCCCCTTCAGGCACGTAGTATCTCTCGCAGTTCAGCTCCCCACACTGAGCGGCGAAGCAGATGGAGACGCCCCCTTGGCACCGACAGAACCGACAGTTGTCCATGCGGAACATGTCTCCGTCATAATACTCCACGCTGTTGAATACGCAGGCTGGCTTTGTTTCTGCAGGGTCAAAACAAACAAGGCATGTGGAAGAGGGCATATATCACGGGGCCCCACCCACGGATAAAGAAATAACACATAACTAAGGGATGCTAAGGGGGGAGAAATAATCCTACCTGGGCTCTACAGTGCCAAGTGGTCAGCTCTGAACTCAAACACATAAAACAA
Source organism: Microtus ochrogaster (assembly GCF_000317375.1). Classification (NCBI taxonomy): domain Eukaryota; kingdom Metazoa; phylum Chordata; class Mammalia; order Rodentia; family Cricetidae; genus Microtus; species Microtus ochrogaster. Next base: position 37,973,381 of record NC_022029.1, read on the forward strand.
CCCTACATAGATGGAGTAGGTTGTGTTTATATATTTAGGCATACACGCACGCTTCTCCCCACACCCAATCGAGGTCATGATTTCAAGAGGAGCAAGGTGGGAGGGGAGACACATAGGAGGGAGCTGAAAGAAGAATGGAAAGGGAGGAAATGATGCAATCATGTTTTAATAAAAGAAACTTAACTAAACAAGGCACATTTGAGGTCATGTTTGAGTGGTGTCTTTGTGTGTTTTGAAACAGCCTCTAGAAAGTTCTGTCAGCAGGAAGTTATAATTTGATGGAAATGTACTAAGCTGAATTTAACTCTCACAGAGGGAGTAGCACACAGTAAAAACAAAACACACAGTTATGCCGTCCACACAAGGAATTGAAAATGCCCCTTGGCAAGAAGACCTATACCTGTGTTCTCCACCCCAACACAGGTAGCCGTCCTCCTGCCCATGACACTCACTTGTACGTGAGGCTGTATTTTACTTTGCTAAGTAATTCTCTGTCTTTGAACAAGGATCCTGTTTTCACACTGGCTTTTGTTTTCACTTCCTAAGATTTAGTTAGGTCCATTCTTTCCTAAGTTCTTTGTTTCCCTCCTGGGATAATAACCTGTAATTATCAGTGCCTGGCTGGTAACATCATTACTTCATCTACTCTCAATACAAAGGGACGATGCAGGGATTATCGTGGGGTTAGAAGTAAGGGGACTCTAGTTAATTTTCTCAAAAATACACATTGAGCAAATGGCAGAAAGAAAAACCAGAACCTTCCAACTGAAAGCTTCCGTTCTACATTTCACCTCAGGGTTATTTCTGCTAAGGAATTAACAGCTTCATATTCAAAACGCTCAGTATGAGACCAATGAGGTTTTTTTTGGCTCATTTGAATTTGAATACTAATTCCAGCCAGACAAAAGACAGCACCAGAAAATAAAACTCCAGATCAGTATCTCTTCTGAATCAAGACAAACATTCTCAAAGATGTCACTACTAGGTCATATCTTAAGACATATGAAAGAGGTCCAACACCATGATTAAAAGGTATTTATTACATGATGCAAAGTTCAATTATTCAAAAGTAAGTTAGTTTTAATAGTATGTGCTAACTGAGTAGAGGAGAAGAACATGATTTTCTCATGATACAGAATGGACACCTAAAGGAACCCAAAACGCTTCCATTATACGAACACTTAGCAATAAGGATTAGGAGGGACCTTCACTAACTTGATAAATATCATTGTCATACTTGGAATACGAAATGTATTCTCAACCCCACCATCACCCAAGGACTGTGGACTGAAGATTTGGCGACTGAAGTATACATGGCTTATAAGAACATGGACTTCATCAATGGATTGATACATTAAGTTCATAGCTGAATGGACTATAAGTGGAGCCTTGCTGGAGGAATTTGTGCATGCCCTTAATGGATGTATCTTGTGCTGGGAACCCCCCTCCCCCGGCTCTTTGGCTACCATGTCCTTTTTGTTAGGGCTGGAACAGACAACAATGAACCTGGAACCACGAGCCAAAATAAACCTTTCTTTGTAAGATGCAATTCTTAAGTAATTTTTAAATCACAGTGAAAAAATAGCTAATACAAGAGTATATAAGGACTCAGCTAACATCACACTAAGCAATGTTGAAAATTGTCCCCAAGACCAAAAAAGAAAGAAAAGAAAAGACAACGATGTTTGTTCTTAGAACATCAGTTTAACATTATAATGGGAGTTCTAGCCAAGACAATCAGGGAAAGGAAATAAATAGAAGGCATTCAGAGTGGAAAGGAAGAAATAAGCCTATCTCTAGAAGCACAGGACATGATCTTGAATATAAAAAAAAATTACTGAGAATGCAGCAGATATTATAAACAATTTTAGTAAAGTTACTGAGTACAAATTGCAATATGAGAAAATTGGATTTCTATACACTCGGAAAATAAAGTTAAAAAAAATCCCATTTCACAACAGAATCAGAAAGAATAAAATACTTACAAAATATTTAAATACAATACTTATACTCTGGTCAATCACACACTGTTTTAATAAATTAAAAAGTGCTAGATAAATAGACACAGGCTGAAAAAACAATGAATATTGTTGAGATGAAAATATTCCCTAGATTAATCTAACACTCAGTGCAACCCCAATCAATATCCTAGCTCATTCTTTAGTCTAAACTGACACTCTGGTCATAACGGAAATGTAAGGAGTTAAGAATTGATAAAATAATCTTTAAAAGCAAAGTTAGAGGCTTCACACTCGATTTCCAAACATGACCCAAGTCTAGCGTGACCGAGACAAAGAGGTGCTGCTGTAAGAACAAGACACGATGCCTCCAGTACATAGAGTTCAGAAATAAGCTATCAGCAGGAACAGCTTTGACAACAGCGCCAGGATGATTTGGTGAAATGAAGGAAAAACATGATGCAGAGACAAGTCAACAGCCACATGCTCAAGAATGGAGACCAATCGCCTACATCTTTGCCCATCTCAACCACTAGCAATGTACCAGATGAGTTACTGTGGCAATGAGTATTCTTTCCAGACTTCAAAATCATGTCAACTGCCAAGGGTCACCAGCCCACTTCAGCTGTGGCAGGCTTTGCCCTTCTCCCCGATTCCACCTGCCTTTCTAAAACCATTAGACTACGTTTCTAGCCCCCTTATTTGGCCACTTCCTCTTTCTGAGGCTGCCTACCAAAGTTAGGCAATCAGAAGCCCCTTTTGGTTCACCTAATTAACATGCCCAATTAAAATTAAACACCTCATCCTATCACAGAGTGTCCTCCTTTACTTTTACAAACCATCATTTGCCTATGTGCCAGGTCTGTCTCCTCTCTACCCAGAGGCAGTCCTTTGCCCCTCTGGGACAAATACCCCTGCCCCCCTTTCCTTATTCCCTTCCCCTTCTCCCTCATCCTCCATCTCCTTTAGCATCGCATCCTACCCATTCTAACACAGACCTCTCCTTTCCCTCTTAAAATCACACCTACAAGGTCATTTGCTGCTGCTTTTCGGCCTGAGTCAGAAAGCAGCCACTTTAGCTTTTCTTCCCTGCTTAATAAAGGATCCCTCTGTGTGAAAACAGGTGTTTGGGTGTGGTTTGTGCCTAATCCGGGTCCAGGAGGCAGCCCCTGCTCTGTGGGGGTCCCTTTCAATATCCATTCAGACTTAAAAAAAAATAAGTCAACCAGTATTAATTATTTAGCTTCGTTAATTAACCATATTTACCATAGGGTTAAAACCACAAATCTCAGTGCAGGGTTTGAAAAAGGAAGGGATGAAGCCATGGTCATGCACAAAGCTGTTGCCAGACTTGTTTTCAGGGTGAGGTGTGTAGAAGCTTATATGAAAGAGATTTGATTGACAGAAGGATGGGGGCAGTCAATCAGCTAAGCACAGACAGGGATGAGGGCATGGGAGCCAAGCTTAAGAGAGATGAAGAGTCTCCAAACTTATAGTCCAGAAAACAGCCTTCCAGGTAAGCCTTGCTGGGCTAAAACAAAGCGCTGGGCAGTGGTGGCACACGCTTTTAATCCCAGCACTTGGGTGGCAGAGGGAGGCGGATGTCTGTGAGTTCAAAGTCAGCCTAGACTCCAGAACAAGTTCCAAGACAGTGAGGGCTACACAGAGAAACGCCTGTCTCAAAAAACCAAAACAAAGCAGCAAAATGAAGTCTTGATGTTGAAATTAATTAGTAAGAACTTTCCAAACAAGTGCATCATGAAAAAGCTACTGGTGGCCGTGGGGAGCAATGCCCAGCTACTTCTTCGCCTGTTGATGATGGACGTGAACCTTAGAGTCATGAAGAGCTGGCCACTCCCCTCTACTGGAACAGAAACAGTACCAAGGTGGACTTTGCACTCTTCAGTATGGAAGTGTCTCTCAGTGACTGTTTCAAGCACTTTGTGTTGGACAATTTATGTTTCTACATTCGGTGGAACTTCTCTTCCACCTAACATTCTACAATTCTGAAAGAGAGAGTCGTAATATGGACTGCTGGAGAACTCGAGTTCTGATTGGTGAGCGGTATCCAAAGGAAATGTTGAAACACAGAATGTCATCGCAAATGTGAAAACGGAGGAACACTCCCAACACTGCCCAGGTCTACTGTTGCTGAATGTTTTCTTAAACCTCTTAGTGGAGGGTGGCTTCTACCTTGTCACTGGTCTTCTATCACTGGGGAGTGACCTGCATAGGAAGTCGATGACACGGGACAGGAGGTCACAGGAATGACAGCAGTGTGAGGAGGGGGGCAATGGGAAAACTGTTCCACATTTCCTTCTAACTGAAGTAATTAGACGGATTGAATTACAAGACCAGGCATAAAGGCTTCCAAGTACCTGAAAGGGAAATGAACCTTTTCTACTGGACGCTTGCATGTACACCAGAGATGCCAAGGAGACAGGAATTCAGAACAAGGGAAAAAGGACAACACTCCACACGCTGCAGAAAGCCCTCATGAGCACTAGCTTACTAAGGCTCCAGGGGGAAAAACAGGAGTGCTCAATAAACAAACCCAAATGAGCCCTTCCTTCAAACTGCTGGATTCTCTCCTTTTCTATATCGGAAGACATTCGGAGCTTGGGCCATCAAGACAGGGGGTTCTTCCTGCATGTCCTTAGGAAGGAACAGCTTTCTTATCTACACACTCCAGGTTGGGTTTGTAGGCCAACTTCTTACATGACGAGAATGCTGATTTTGAGTGTGTCTTTCATGTGAGTAAATTTACTTCAGATATCCTGGTCCTGATGAAGGCCCTTAACCAACGCCATGCATTTAGACTCTGTCCTTTAAGACTGCCGAGAGAGACAGCAGCCCCACAGGGACTGGCAGAGGTCTTGAATGGTACAAGAACAGGCTAAAAATACAAGCCACACTGCATCCTGCTGCCTTCCTAGGAATTTAGTCCATACCTACCTTATACTGCTCTGGGTTAATCCTAGGCACACAAGCGACCCTCTTCTGTCTCCCCCAACCTCCACCACTGTTGGCATGCCTGGGAAGAGCAAGGCTCTCTTCCTTTTGTTCTGGTGACTGATTCTTAGACTGTTGAACGTGGACTGACCTCAAGTTATATCCAGTCTTGCTCACTGCGCTCAGTATTAAATATTATAAGGCTGAAACTATTTCTGGAAGTTTCAGCTGATATGTTTCCAATACCATAATACCACAGCCAAATTCACTGACACGCCTAAGTCATCCTGGAAGTGTCCCCTGTCGATGATGTCATTCAAACCAAATATTCTTTTCATCTAGGTGCCTGGCTTATACACCGGGAAGCTGTGTGTCTAAGTATGACTGCTAATCACTTCTGCCTTCTACAGCTGGTGTCTCAGCAACCAAAGCCTATGGACTGAGCAGTGGGACATGCGTAAGGTGGCAGGGAAGATAAGGGCACAATGAAGCAGACAGGCATGTTTAGCTGTGAGGTGGGAAGGCAGTTCCAACTCACTGCTGATAATGCATCTGCCTGGGAGCCGGGGCAGATACAGTTGTTTCTTGAAGGAGGTGGCTGACTGTTCACCACTCAATCCTATCACTTGTTCCCGTGGTGTCTGACGTCACCTCTCAAGCCTTACTCTTGGTTGCGCCAGAGAAGCCGAACCTGTGCTACAGTCAGCTCTTCCCTCTACCAACACAAGGCCAAGCCAGGTTTATGGAGGAAGTCCTCCAACCTAGTCATCCGGCCTAGCGCACTCAGAAGCTCTCAAATTCATTTTGGGAATTTACATCATAAACTTTAAAATTTTACCTCTTCATTTTAATGTCTATCTTGAAAAAGTAATGTGAGCCCCGTGGTCAGCACAGGAGCCGAGTCCTGCTGGGGGAATCTCTGCTTCCACTCTGAGGCTGGTCATGTGAACAGTTAACCTAACCTTCCTCAACTGGGGTCTTCCTTTGCATGCAACTGGGGACTTCTTGGACCACGAGACAGTGATAAAGGCACCGAGGTTCAGCTATGCACATCTGCCCTTTTACCAAGTGTCAGGAGTATCTTGCTTTTTATCCAGGAGCCTGGCAACAGGGAACTGGCATCTGTGTCTGTGCTTTTGAGGTGACTGAACCTATGACATATGGCTCAGGGCTGTCTTTTT
>NC_022029.1:37979571-37980457 GCF_000317375.1 Microtus ochrogaster
GCAACTGGGGACTTCTTGGACCATGAGACAGTGATAAAGGCACCGAGGTTCAGCTATGCACATCTGCCCTTTTACCAAGTGTCAGGAGTATCTTGTTTTTTATCCAGGAGCCTGGCAACAGGGTACTGGCATCTGTGTCTGTGCTGTTGAGGTGACTGAACCTATGACATATGGCTCAGGGCTGTCTTTTTAATTTAGTTTCCATGTGAGAAAGAAGCTGCCATTAGGGACTGTGTGCTGCCCTGTCCAGCGGGCCTTTTTGCCTCTACAAATAAGGACGGTATCCCTGAGCCTACATGCTCTTACATTTTAATGACGGGAAGCTGGGGGTGGGGTGGGCAGGCGCGACGTTTAATTGTGACAACTGCATGGACTACAAAGACACCTGTAGGCCTGCACACTTGTGTGTGCTCTGTTTGATTTCCACTTTCAACTTCTGCTAACAAGCTTATGGCTATTCTTCTCTTTTCTAATTAATATTTAACCACTATGTTATTAAACCTGATCTCAGGGTACAGCAGCCCCAAAGTCTTGTGGATAAGCAAGTTCCCCTCTCTCCCTTCTGTTTCCCTCCCTCCACCTGGTTCTCCTTCCTCCACCCCTCTGCCCTTTCCTTGTCCCCTCCAGCACACACACACACACACACACATACACACTCACACACACACTCACACACACACATACACACACACTCACACACACACATACACACACACTCACACACATACACTCACACACACACTCACACACACACACACACACTCATACACACAGGTGCAAATGCATACAGAGAGATAGATAAAAAGAGACACAGAGATTAACAGAAAGAGAGACTGTGGTATAAATCACATAAATACACATGGATATATAAATATATGTACCTGCC
>NC_022029.1:37980557-38032451 GCF_000317375.1 Microtus ochrogaster
ACATACACACACACACTCACACACACAGACACACACACACACACTCATACACACAGGCGCAAATGCATACAGGGAGATAGATAAAAAGAGACACAGAGATTAACAGAAAGAGAGACTGTGGTATAAATCACATAAATACACATGGATATATAAATATATGTACCTGCCAAAATAAATAAGATACAGAACAAATAGATTATCCTTAAAATATCCTCTAGTACTGATTATAGCTGTCATAGAATTATAGCTACTGTCTAGTCTTCTACAACTGAATGGTAACAGAATACAAGAGAATCTGGAGCAGGACAAGAAACAAGGAAGCCTGATTCAACACATCTGTGGGGAGAGGAAGCAACCGCAGGAAACACAGCAACTCTCTCCCATTGTCAGACGGTCAGCCCTATTGTTAAGGCTGGGATTCTAGAAGATGTGTCTATAAGCAAGGGCACGCCATGAAGACTGATATCAGGGTTGATGAAAAGGTACAGTCAACGATCTGATAGGCAGAGAGGTGTGATGCTTGGTTCTCTAGAAGCAAGGAGCCAAGGGCAGAGAAATGGAGCAAATATTCTCATGCAGGTGTTCTTTGCAGAAGACAAAGTGACCAGATGAAGGTATAGGACAATGAAACCTGGGCTACCCCTGTGAGGTGACACCTGTGAGCTGGCATGTTAACGGTCACTTCCGAAGGGCACAAAGATGGTTACCAAACAGGTCATTCACTTGCTAAATCAAGAAAGTCTGGGGAGCCCCAACAACATCCACAGATGTGTGATGAGACAGACAGATTGCCTGTTCTGTCTGTCTGTCCCTACAGAATGAACGAGAGACAGCCGTGTCAGAGGCGCATCCGCAGGGCTGCGGGAGTTAACAGCACAAGCTAAGCATTCACAGAGAACATCACCTGCCATAAATCACGCTGCAGCTCGGCCAGAAGGAAGAGGTCTGCTTGTCCACTGGCTCGGGATTAACAGAAAAAACCACTGGCTGGGTGCTAACAGGACGGATGGGAAGCACTTCAAAGAGATTTAAGCACACGGAACTTTCCCCGTGCCTTCCCTTGTATTCTATTTATAAAGTCTGTATGTGAGGATGCTTACTCTAGCCTTACTGTCTCCACCTCCAACACCCAGGAGCGGTGTTCTGACAGTGTGGGCAGAATGTGAACACACAGAATAATAAAGACTATTAACACTTGATGCATAATCACTGTTACTGGTTTCATTCTAGAGTCATAGAACTGAGGCCCACGGTGACCACGAGCCTTCCCTGGTTACACAGCAAGAAGGATCAACCAACCCTCATCTGGCATCGTTTCGGCTGAGGTTTTTCCTAATCACCCAGCTATGCTACCAGTGTTTTTTTTTCAGTGCAAATCAAAGCAACAAAACACAGGGCCACGTGACTGGAAAATACAAGGTCACAATTCAAGTATGATTCAACTTTAGCAGGACTTCTTTGTGGGAGGAGGGACCTAAGAGCAGGAAGGGGACATCCCAAAGCCTGGGTTCTCACAGGTGGTAGTCACTGCCAGTTTCTGGGTGTGCAATGGTATGCTTGTTTAACTGTCTCTACTTTCATCCATGCATGGACAGTGGTTGTGGTTTATGCAACTACTTTTTTTCCCCCCTGAAAATTCCACTAGAGAAGCATGGCTCAGGTTTTCTGCTCTCCTAGCATCTCAATTTAATAAACATCAAGCTGTCTTGTGAAGGGTGAAGGTAAGAGGCAGGTCCTGCTCAAGGAACTTATGACATGTGAGTCCTTTTCTCTAAAGCCAGGAAGGTCAGGTGTAAAACTGGCCAATGCTAATCCCAAACAGTGATCTAAGATACTCTCTAACTAGAGACACCCTGGGCTGGAAGAACAACGTCTTTTCTATTTCTAATTGTGCTAGCTTCCACGGATTTTCCGTGAGAATATCTCCTGACAGCAATGGGCACGGGTCACTGGAGAACAGAAAGTATGTAACGGGCTACAGTCCCCTCTCTTTCCCCCTGAAATCCCCAAACTGAACTTTTGACACATTCTATCCTATGGTCTGTTACCGAAACTGTGAGGTTTTCTGTGACAGTGTGATGCTTCCCTCCCTAATTTTCTCAGCTGCACAGCACTAAGCAAGTCCCCTCTCGGAGTGACCCTCAGCATGTCCCTAGGTACGCTCTCTGCCCCAACTGGCAGAATGAGCTAGGCTGGCCCTCCCTCCTCCTCCTGCTGCACAAATGAACACTCTCTGAGAACAAGAGAAACCCCACGTACCATTAACACATTCAAAGACATCACAGCACTTTCCGGGTGTCCCATCTCCACGAGAGACTATGCGGGGAGTAGATCCCACCTCACAAACGGGAAAACCACATAAGCCAGAGAGACACTCGCATCTGAAACCAAAGAAAAGGGAAGGAAAACCCCATGAATAAATAACAACACAGACGTTGGGAGACCCCCAAACAAAGTGACAAGTACCTGGGCTACATGATACAACCTGGTTGTCTGGTACAGTGAAGGAATGTGGGGAGGGCTGTATGAGCAGTAAGCCACTTCCCAAACAACTACCGCTCATATCCTACCTAGTCAGCCCCACTTTAACCCTGCCCATCTCGGGAGACACATTTCACCTCATTTCTTAGCTCCCCACGTTGGTACTCACTGTAACATTTTCAATGATGCAGGGCCATTTTTACACATGCTCATTATGTTGGTCAGGGATGCTAACAGTGAATGAGTGGTCCCTCTGTTAAGGAGCCCCAGACTACAGCCTTGTTTCCAGGGATGGGTAGGCATTCTCTATAGGGTTTTATCTCTCCCCACCCCATAATTAAATTATGGGCTTTCCAGTCATTCCTTGTCAGTACGATCATCTCTAGGAATGCAGTCATCTTGAGCAATATTTATGTTTGTGTGCCATACATAGAACAGATTGAAATCTGAACTTTCTACACACAGCGGGCATGAGGTTTAGGCAAATAAACTTTGTTGACAGTTGTCCTGTAAGTAGAAAGTTTTAATTTCTTAGATTCTGAGCTATCACATGTGCATGCATCTCCGCATGCAGGAATGAGATATTTTATGAGTTATAAGTTCTGGCTGCTCTTGACTTTAATTCTGTTGTGAAATCTGCAGGAGCCGATAAGCAGAGGTAAGTGAAGAAAACAGAGGAGAGACCAAACTGGCTTCTCAGAGGCAATGAAATAAGACACTGGGAAAGAGATGCTCGGGCAGCTGAGTACACTTGTAGTAATGGGAAGTAGCTGCTAGCCTCTGGTCCTGAGGACTCCGCTGGGAGCAGACTATGGGTTACATAGTGATGGAGTGAGATGCCAGCCTGAGAGGAGAAAATAAAGGCATCCTTAAGAGGAAGATGCTGAAGGAAATGTGCGGGTTCTCATTTAAAGTGGAAGTGTTGTTCTGATCAGGGGAGGGGCCATTCACATCAAGAACTATTAACAGATTCATTAATTCTGTTTTTCCCCCTTTCTTGCCTAAGTGATTGGTTTGATCTATTGTTTGAAACTTCAATAAATCACAAATATGCTTATAGTCCTCAAGTATCTCAATAATCAGGCCGAGAATTTCAATGACATTTTCAATTAGCCGGGGAACTAAAAAATGTAAATGACGTTAAAGTTTGCACCAAAGACCATTATAAGCCACTGGAAAGACGTGAATGAAACCTGCCCCCACCACTTCTCTTTTGGTTCTTCCCCGCGTGACGACGGTTAGATTCCTGGGAGAGCGGGAATGAAAACCACATTAAGGTTTTCTACAATCATATTTCCGCCCACCATTTAAGATAAATGCCTGCTTGTTTGGCGTGTGGAGTTCTGGATTCCTGCAGGACAACTCCCTTCTAGGGCTGTGTACTGCGAGCTGGTGTTTTAGCATTGAGTGCCTCGCCACTAGAGTTTTAGGCGTGCAGTCAAACCGCTACAATCGTACAGCTTGGTGTATTGCTTACATTACTGCACGTGACACATCCTAGTGACAGCACCCCATAGGAATAGCTGTTTCTACCACTTCTTCTAGAATCTAGAATCACATTCTGCCTGCTCATGTGTTACAATCACTCTTAAACGCCAGGCAGCACACGTACGCCCAAGAGGTACGCTCTTCGGCTGTTGTTCTTCAACACTTCCGTGCTCTTTCTGTCCAAACACACTGTGCACTTCTCTGCTAGACTCGCTGCTGCCGAACTCTGGGAAATCACATCACACCAAAAGTCATTCTAACATTGCCCTGTATCTGCCACATTCCCCAATGTTCCAGTGCCCCTATTATTATCCTCAGAGACCCATGTCGGCACCATGAAGATGAACCAAAAACTCTCAAAAGTGCTTAGTAACCCACTTAGAAAAGGAAGGACCCTTTCCTCCTCCCAAGTTTACCACCGAGCCTAAATGGTTGACTGGCAAAGAAGCACCATGTCTGCAGACTGGTGCATCCTTGGTTCCTGGTCCTCTTACCTACCCTGCCTCCCTACCTAATGCCATCCGTCCCTTGACTTCGACAGATTCCTCTGAACCTAAAATCAACACTTTAATGGATGACCTGAGGACGGAATCAGAAAAGGTGAACATCCGGGCTAAGGCCTGCTACATCTTATCATCTGTTAGGCTCCCGTCGTACAAATACGCCTTTGCTTTGTTTTATTTTGATAGGCTGAAAATGGCCCAATAGCAATTTCATACAGTTTAACACAATTTCCACAGACCGTCTATTGACAGGTCTTCTTCCTTGTTCATTCGGTAACGACTGTAGACCCCTTGTTGACCTACCCTATACAGACAGCTATATCCCTACTCTCCGTGCTTTTCACTGGAAGAAACATGACTTTCTCAGGAGTCACTTGGAGGAAACGCTGAGCTACAGAACAGCCTAAGCACAGAGAATGTACTTTGTCCTCGCTACCTCCCTTCTTTTCATTTTATCCTCCCCCCCCCCCACCGCCAGTCTTCCTTCCCTCTACCCCATTCCTGGGTAAGAGCAAGCAAGGCAAAAGAGAAAACAGATGGATTAAGAAACTAACAGGAGACAGATGCTTAAGGGGGTTGATGTCATCACTCACCCCTCCCCAGTTTCCTGCGCTGTTTGCCCTCATTCCAGCCACGCCACACCCAGCCCACAGCTTTGTTCCTGCACTCACTTCCACAGCCAACAATCTTCACCTCATCCCACTTATCAGTGTCTCGGGGTAGCACTCATCACCCGGAGGGCCACATACCTTTCCTTCCAACTCTCTCCCCCAGCGTTTCCCTAAAACAGCGCTCGCTCCCTGCTCCTGCTCCGGGCAGACACTTGCTCTACCGTTCACTCCTGCTGCCTCCTGAGTGTCCTGTTCTAGCCCCCGGGTCTGGCCGCGAACACCTGAACACACCTGTCTGGAGCCCTTCTCTCCCTCTGTTTGGGTCACATGCTCTTTTTGCGCCTGTTATGTAGAGCTGGTATAGAAAAGGAGACGGGGTTGGAAAGAAAGGAAGGATGAATGCTATTAGCTAGTTTAACAAATCAGAGGCAACAGCAAGGGAAACCCAGGCAGAGACCCTAGTTGTTCAACTCAGCTAGTCCCCTTCAGACAGAGCGGTGTGAGGATCCTCTGAGCAGCAAGCCTCTGCCCTAGGAGATGGAAGTCATCACACAGCACGGACCCCTTCTAAAATACAGACTCCTGCTCACTGCTCTTCTATTTGCGAGGCTGTGCAGTCACTGCTGCTGCCCTTTTCTTTACCCCAAACAGAAACCCTGCACCATACAGCAGCCTTTCCCTGGCTTCTCCCGACTCTGGCCCTGGCAACTACAAATGTAAGTTAGACCTCTGTGTGCTTGACCGCTGTATGCAGTTCATATAAATGGAATCATAAAAGAAGAGAATTAAGGACATTGTATTTTTTTTTTTAAGTTTCAAAGAAGCACTAATCTGTACCTGCAATTTGCCGAGGTAGCAGAGAATCCTCTAATGCCATCCTTGATATTAAGATAGTAATCAATCAAAACATCCTGTTAATAAATTTTTGCATAATGTAATCACAGCTGCGGTCAGGTGGGACTTGGTTAAGAGGGCCCTGCTCTCCTCTCCCCAGAGTAGGTAATTGATTCATTCAGTTTAGTGGGCATCCTGAGGGCCTATGAGCAATGGTGAACAGAACTGAGACATCACATACACCCCTAGAGGGCACCCACTTCCTTAGGAGGCTCACATTGCTGGGTAGCTGGCTAAAGAGCAGAGTACACATTTCCTCTTCACCTGTATGTATTTTGCTTCGGGGACTATAAACACAGTCCCAGGCAGTGTGGAAGCTTCCAGACATAGCTTACTGGGTGTGTGCAAGCTTGGCCTCTGCCTATCTTGTAGCTTCCACGCTCCACCAGAGGCTCTGCTCATTCACACTCTGGCGCCAATGCCAGTCTTCCGTTCACTGAATGTAACAGTCAGTCCCACAGATGCCCACTCATGCCTGCCTCTCCTTTGGCTCCTGGTGAAGACCCCAGAGCCCTTAGGACCACACACCCAAAAGGCTTTCTCCGGAATTAATTTTCCATCTTCTGACTTTTAACATTATACAGGCAGGGCCCCTGACTCTTGCAGTGTACCTGCTTATTCTACTAAATCAAAATCATACTGATTCTCCCATGTGTTTCTCTAGCAAAAAAGGGGATGTCTTATAAAAGAAGACAATATGCAACAAATACAACCAACAAAAATCTGGAGCCAGCATTTTCTTTATTAGAGCTTAGAGCATGTACTGTCTTTCTATAAAGATTATTTTTTTTTAACATTTACTTAGTGTGTGCGTATATGCATGTATATGTGTGTCTCTGTGTGTGCGTCTGTGTTGTACATCATATCTGGAAATGGGAGAAGAACTTTTGGAAGTCAGTTCCCCCATCCTTCTTGGGGGTTCTGGTGACTGAATGAAGGTCGCTAGGCTCAGTGGCAAGCACCTTTTATGTATGGCATCATCTTGTTGGCCCCACATTGTTTCTTATACATGACGAATGGGGAACGTAGAGGTGAGGCTTCCCAGATCAGTATGTGAGACAGACAATGGAATCTGCTTACAGAACAGGTTCTGGGGAACTGCCCTTGAGGACCAGTCAGAGGAGGAACTTCAGAACCTGCAAGACACATGCTCTCCAGGAACAACCTTCTAGGACTTTTAAGCCCACATGTGCAGAGGCTGGGTCACCAGGGTGTAAATTTTCTTCCCACTTGAGAAGACCAAGTTCGTCTTAACATTTTAATGGGGATTATAATCGTCTGTATGCTGTCAATCATTCACAAAGGCTCCTCCTGTTATTTACTTAACTTTCCCCACCGGAAAATGTGAAAACATTAGCAACCCACTCCAATCTTTGGAAGGTTGGTTTGCTCACCCATAAAGTAAGACACATGCTCATAAAGTATTCTTCTAAATTTGAAACCCCATGATCCTACCACCACCATTACCGTCCCCATCGATGTGACCACCCAATCCAGGACTTTTCTACTGCATCTTACCGGCTGATACCCAGTCACATCACCTCTGCATCTGATTGCTTCTCTTCCTTCTTGCTCTCCTTGAATTCCAACCTTCAGACCTGGCTCACTATGTCCCCTGACCTCACTTTCCTCATAATTTTACCTGGGAGGCAGGTAACAGTTGCATATTTATTTGTACATACTATATATACAAATAAATATAATATATAAACATATATTATATTTCACGAAAAGAAACAGCATGCTAAATGTTGGGGTTCTGTTATCATAGAGCAGATTTGGGACCTGACTTTAAACTAGGCTAAAGAATCGATGTGTGTTTTTCTGTTTACCAGAATGAAGAGAGAAACTTCAAAGGACACTAAATAAGAGGGATGAGCATTGAATCTGGGGAAAGGGATCCTCTGACACCCACACAGCCCTCTTGAAAAACATAGGAGTGTCTCAGAAATGTGCCCTGCGGTGGGCACTGGCTGGCACACAGACAGCAAGCATTATCCTAACAACCCTCCATAGGAACATCTCTCCAGAGGAAGACACGGGAGACTGCACGCCATAGACATCCCATCTTTCCCAACACAGACACTTATCCTTCGATCCATGTCCTCCAGCAAAAACAAGTCCAAATTGTGGAATATTCTAGAAAACAGTTCATCCAATAGTGGCTTTATTCCACATCTGAAACACCTGCTTGAGCCCTGGAATGTGGAGACATCCCCTGTCTGCAACCAAAGGCAGGGGTTTCCCTTGGTCAGGGAACAGGGGAAAGGAAGCATTTAAGTACTTATAAAGTACAGGTACTAAGTACTCCCTGCTAAGGCTGTACAGGCTGTTAATGAAATAGCTTGTCAAGAATGGAAAAGATGCCACACAAAACACAATGCTCTTCCATTAAAAGCAGCTTCATCATTAATGAAATTTAAAGCTCTACCGTTCTGTGGTTTCATTTTCTTCCTTGTTCCAGGAATATGTACATTTAAAACATGACTGTAAATAAAACATCCCAAAGAAGGAGATTTGACATGGAACGGTTCAACTACCACTTTGGAAAATGGTTAGCTAGCTCCCTATGGGAGTGCCTCAAGCTTGAATTTCCCTCCTGTCTCTCCCTAGGAGATTTACCGCTCCCTGGAGAACTACTGACCCTACTTCACCCTTCCTCCAGCTAATCCCGGTATGAGCTCCTTGACTCTTCATCACTAGTCACAGCCAGCAGCAGAGGATCCGTCCCTGCTGTCTATCAGTGGTCCCTCCCCAGGACAGGGAGCTGCTCCAGCCTAACACGTAACTGCACATTCCTTATGACTCTGACCTCCGAGAAGGAGGGAAGCAACCGAGCTTTCTGTGAATGTTATGCTCTGCTTGTTTGTCTAGGAGGAAGAATGGATGGACGTGCTCGCAAGCACGGGAGATATAAACCCAAGACAATTAAGTAACTAGGACAGCTTCCCAATTCCTGGATCTCTCAAGAGACAATTATGACTTCCTTCTCAAAGATGCCAGGTGCCTAGGAAGCAGAAGGTGTGCAGCTGAAGGAAAATGGTACACACTTTAGGAACATACAAGCTTTAAGTAGACATTCTTCCCAGACCCCCACGGTAAGTCAGTACGGCGAGGATAAAGCAAAAATGCTTTCTACACACTACTACCCCGATGTGACTTTCTAATGAAGTCCAGGGGCAGGCTCCGATCTGGGCAGGAGCCAGACCAGAGGCAGGCAACAGCTGAAAATATTCCTTGGCCCTTGTTGAAAATGTTAGGGCGAGGATCCCACAGGCATTCCCAGCCACCTTGTCAAGCCCAGCTGTCTGACACTGAGATCCACTTCCTCAGATCTGAGAGAAGTCACTGGTGTATCCTTTCATGGTCTGGTAGGATAGGAAGAAGAGATATATAGAGGACCATTCAAGATAAGGAAAAAAGAAGAGAAACTGGCCTTGAAAGGGGGAATGGACACGAGAATACAATTTTTAAAAAAAAATTATTTACTTTATGTGTGTAGGTGTGTCTGAGTGTATGTCTATGCCCCCCACTGTGTGCAAGTCGGAGCTCACGGATGTCAGCAGAGGCCCCGGATCTCCTGAAACTTACAGACAGTTGCAAGCTGCCATGGGGGGTACTAGGAATTGGATCTAGGTCCTCTGCAAGAACAGGAAGTGCTCTTAGTTGCTGAGCCATCTCTCTGGGCTGGAGAATAAGTTTAAATGCAGCAATGTCAAGTATTTTCATCTCAAACCTGGGATCACCCATTGCACTAGAAATGGAGGCTCTGGAGCATGGAATCGGCTTGTCTACAAATATGTACTCAGTTTGTGATTATTTACTGAGGATACACATGCAAGCAGGCACGCAGCTAGTCAGATACTGGAAATGCCAGGAAGACTCAGTTTAGGGAAGCCCTGGATATGACAGCACAGTGGGGTGCAGGCTGCTGAACGCCTGCCCTGGAATACAAGCACAAGCACGGACCGATGACACCCGAACAGATCAACTGCTTTAAAACCTAAGCTCAGTTTCCACAGCTGTGGCTGCACACACTGCCTCGGGCATCTAGAGTCATCTGTACCCAGGCTGGCACTGAAGCAGATGACTGCAGACTTCCAACTGGATCCCAGGGAACAATCAACTCCAAGCCTCTCATTCTTGTCATCAGCGTGAAGTGGCAGAGGGAAGTCTCACATCCTCTGGAGAACACACGTGTGCCAGGGACTCATCTACGCACCAACCTGTCTTCCAACAGGAGATGAGGAGCCAATCTGGGCATCACCAAAAACTGCACCACGCAAACCTTTTACTACCTACCTGGCTCTTCCCTAACGATATCCTTCTGCCTCCAGAGAGACTGGGGACCTCCACACTCATTTCCTCCACTGTGGTGGCTGGGAGGGAAGTCAGCAAGGCTTTTCCATTCACACAAACGTTTCCTCCCTGTGGCTCTGATTCCCACCCAAGACACAGAGGCTTCCAGAAAGGGACACTGACTTAAAACAGTGTCATATTTGAGTTCTGGCTCCTTAGCAGCGATGTGACCATGGGAGTTTGGGCAGGTTATATAATCTACGTCTCAACTGGACCACATGGAAAATAGAGCTGGTTAAAGTTTCCATATGTCATATGACTGCCATGTGGATTAATTGGGACTGACGCATGAGAAACGTCTAGCACCGTGGCTGAAACATGAAAACACTCAACACCTGTTCTCTTATTTATGCCATTTAGGAGGCTTTGGGGTGATGCAGAGGAAGCACTTTCAATGCTCTGACCTCTCACAGTCCCTGAAGATCCAGGGTCCCTGCTTCTGCCCCTGTCCCACGTAAGTAACTCAACCCTATCAATAAAGTCTTTGAAGTCACACAGCCCACCTGCACATGACAACAGGCCACTTTCCAAGTTCTCCACACTCACTCTGTGAAGCTGTCTACTCCATGATTTTGCCAGTTTCTCCCAAGCCTCAGCCTCCTTCTGACCGGCTCTCTTTAACACATGAGCCTCCTCCCTGCCTGTGGCGCTCCAGTGGAAGCCACCCTAAGCTAATCTTTCTAACATTTTTACATTTCCTGACCCCTTTCCCCCTCCTGCATTGGGTCTTTCAGAGGGAACTCCTCAGTTATATCAGTCAGGGACAAGGAGCCTGGAAATCAGTGTGAGTCCAGAAGAAGAAGGAAGGACAGAGCAGACAGCTCAGTATGCTTCCCTCTAAGAGGTACCACTCCCATCCTGGGCAGAAACACACCCGTGTTCAGAAGAAGCTTGTCTTTTTTGCAAAACAGGTCAGTTTAAAGATGTTGGCCATTACTATAAATGGGGCAAAGGATGTAATCTCAAGAAATGAAACACTTCTCAGGGGTGAAATGGGTCCCAAGGATGCCCGTTGCAAACCGGGACTCCACCTAGTGAGCACCTTTGTGCCGAAGGCTGCTGGAGAGAGTGCACTCCTTGCAGAAGCCATTCTGCCTGTGAGCCCAGCCCTTCGGTTATGTGGTAAAAGTATGTGGCGGGTGCCTGACAGCAGAGGCAGTGGGAGGAAGGCTGTAAGAAGTCCCGGATTGTGTACAAGTCATCAAGTATGAGAGAGGGCACAGAATAAGACATTCTAGGTACAGAAGAACCTGGTGGGTTTGCAAGAACAAGAAACAATCTTTGCAGCACGTGTCAAGATGAGGACAGGACATTATTATCAATGGTTTGGCAGCCGATATGGAGGAGAGGCAGGCGAAGGCTGGATAACAAGGGATCTGCCTACTATCCTAAGAAGCATTGCTCCCTGGAAGAGGAAAGCAAAGAGAAATCCTAAAACAAGTGATGTAGTCTGGCCATGGGGTGGCTATCTGAAGAGGGGGTCCATTCCATTTCTCTTAAGTCATGAAGATACATGAGATTAGTACAAATGTTTTCGGCTCCAAGACACATTTAAAAACAGAAAAGTCAAAGACTCTAATAGCCTAGAATGCCCTTTCGTCTTTCTCCATCCCATGAACTCTGACTCATTCCCAAAGACTCAGCTCAAAAGTGAAATCTGACAGTTTTCCAAATAGGAATTAGTATCTCTTTGTCCCATAAGCTTCTCCTTATTTTGCACATTTCAACTTCTAAAACAAGCAACACTTAAAACTACAGTGATTTATTCGCATTTGCCTCCCCATAAACTAAAGGCTCCTTGATCTCACAGACATTTATTCCTTCCAGGTACACGACGAACATTCCAAGAATCTGTTTCCTGAACAAGCCAAAACTATGGGATTTGGGGTGCCGGGGCTTGCCGCAGATTACCTAGAGAATGGATGTAAGCTTTTATTTATCTGTCTTAGAAGGTGATGCGAGGGAAACACACACAGGTGGGTCATGGCCCTCAAAGGGTGTAGAGGTTAGCCCAGTCTATCCTGCTTTATTTATGTTTTCAGTCACCCCTTTTCAAATGGAAAGTTCTAGAAATAAACAACCACAAGTCATAAATAACACTGTGCATGTATCTGGTGGTTTGAGAAAGGGTTATACTCTACAAACTCAAACTGGCCTCAAATTTATGGTAATTCTTTTGTCTCACTCTCCAAGTCCTGGGATTATAGGTCTAAGCCACCGTGACCAGCATGAATAATTTTTATTACAGTATGTTACTATAATTGCTATAGTTTTATTTATGAGTATCTTCTTGTGCCTTTATTATGGGTCTACATGCATAGTAGAAAACTGGATTTAGCCTCATGTGAAATTCCAGGCATTCATGAAGACTCTGGAACAGGTTTGCCAAGGACAAGAAGGGACAGATGTAACTAATGACTTAGGCTAATCGTAATAGGCCTCCCCAATCCATACAAGGCTGGGAAAGGATAATGTGAAAAGCTTTTGCCTGCATGGTCTGTTCCCAAGAGGCTAACTCAGAAAGGCCAAGGGAATCCAGCCATCTCTGCCTCCAGGGTTCCAAGCTCAGTTGTTCAGTGTCTACCAGGCAGGCAAGACCTCGAACCTCTACAAGCTTTCAAACACAGTGAGTGCCGCCACTACCTCTGACCACCGCGAAGGGTGCCAAGTGGGTAAAATGTGCTCTACGAAATTCTAGGCTTCTTTTAGTCTTTCCCAGAGAGGTAATGTATTACATTCGTTTGTTAGATCCCTAAAAACTTCAAAAAGCTTTATTTTCCCCTGTAGAGTTGTTCAGAGCAGTTCTTTTATTTTCTGGATGATGGATGGATGGAGAAAGTCGTCAAGCTTAACATTATTCTTGCTGTGGATTCTCCATTTGGGCTTCACCAAAGGCTCCACAGATTCACTTGTTCCCCTCAGTTGTGATGTCTGGACCACTTGGAACAGACACAAGCCAATGAGTGATGCGGCCTTGTTTGTTTTCAGGGTCAACACAAAAACAAACACTAGGTCCTGGGTCAAGTTCGTGGAGGAGCACACAGGGCACACAGCCCTGATATGGAAAGTGTGAAGGCTCACACAGCTGAAGCACATGACTGACAAGCCAAGCGCCTTACTGGGGAGATACTTCATCTCTAATGGGTTAGGGCTTTAACTTCTAGGAAAGCGTATTTTCTTCAGTCTGAGATCAGTCCAATAATAACATGGAATTCTTACAATTATTTTGTTTAAAAAAAACATCAGAATTTAATATAGACTCTGGCTTTTTAGTCATGAGTTGATTTGCTCTTTTGGACCAAAAATTACTATGACAGAGGGCAACAGAATCAATGTTCTTTCCTAAGCTGAGAAAGAAGAGCTTTAAATACACTTAAATATACTTGCAATCTTTTTCTTCTTTTGCATGTGTTTAAAAACAAGGAGAATGCTACTGACATAGCATGTCACGAGTCAGGAATGCTTTAAATGCACATGTTAATGCATGTTTTACATACTGTATAATTTACTCTCAAAAAGCAGCTGGAGGAATTATTTAAAAAAGAATGACACTCCATACCTCAAAGAAGAACTGAATTTTTCTTTTTTAAAAAAGAGAGAGCTGTTTACCAACAGACTGATCTTAAAAAAATATAGAAAGATAGTTCCATATTTGTTGAGATGGGAGCATAAAACAGATGGACATGATAATTTATTACAAGACACTTAATTTGATAAAGGTTTCTTGGAACTGAATGTTCAGGGACAATTTCTACTGCAGCTTAAGTTGGCATGAGAAAAGCAACTTAATTACCCTGTACAACATTAACAGCCATAAGGTCTCCAACAGATATGACCTGATGATCTGGGCTAACCAAGGCTGTTTCACAAAGGCCAAAGAAGAGATCTCTGAGTTCCAAGCATGAAAAACAGAAGAGGTCCTAACTCCCCAGGAAGACCAGCTTTAACATGTCTATCTGGGTGGAGTGGGTGTGTTCTGTTGATAGCCCCTGACCCAGCACTCCCACCTTAACAGGAGGCTAAACACCCCAGAGACTGAAAAGGTGGGTCTCTGGAGATAAGAACTGTTTAGGAAAACTTTGAGAAGCTCAACTCACTCCCCCAGGATCCGAACTTTAGCAGACGGAATGCTGAGTGACCCCGACACTCTCTCAGCTACAACTGCACTCAACAGTAAGCTAATCTACGTCGTTTTCAGTAGGAATTGAAGCATATTATTTAAGATTGGAACTAGGGCAAATAAGAAGAATCAACAGTAAGTATTCCCCATCATTTTCTATGTGAGTGTCTCTTAGAGTTCTCCGGCTTCTTGGTCTAGGTGTAAAGGTGGCACCCGCCTGGACTCAGTTTTTGTTACGTGGTGGAAAACTAGTCTACAATGGGGCATTTCCCTTGAGGGCGGGCTATTGATGGTCTGTGCCTCTATCAGATGGCCTTCCAGAGACCCAGAGCCTTCTGCACAGTCACCAGTGATACTCAGAAACTGCTGAGCCCTTTCCTTTCAGTAAGCACCACACCCTACGGCAAGCCCAGCGTTCTGTTCCCTCAATGAGTCTCTGTTGAACTCAGCATTTTCGAATTGGTACACCTTGTTTTCACTCACTGCAGCTATGCGGTCAGATTAATTTTTATTAACTTACATGCTTCTGAGGGGAAGGAGCACCCTGCCAAGGATTCCATTCGGCTGGCCTCATCTGGGATGAGTCCACTTCAGGCTGCGAATTCTGGAACTCCACAACGCTCCTTCCCCAAACATCTTTATCGACTCCCAAACACAGTGTGTTAGCAACCTGTGAGAATTCTATTAGCATCTCACAACCAAGCACTAGCAATAATGGATTTTTCTCACAAGTGCAAAGAAATTGGGATTGCAGAGGTGGGGACACCTTAGATTTCTGAGCGGAAGCAGCTGGGGGCAAATACATAGATCTGGTCTTAAGGAAAGGCATTTCAAGACCTTCATTCTGGCCAGGGCTGTGCTATCATGTGTGTGCTATCGTATCTTTGCTTTAATCTAATTTCCCTTCCTGATGTGTGGAACTGTTCTGACAGTACAGCATGGGGCTGGGAAACTGTCTTAGATATCAGTCGGTGTTTCAGAGGATAAAAGTCAAACTGAGGCTCAAACGAGGGAGAAAAATGAGCCCTTCACATAGCATATTTATTTTAAGTAATATAATGAGCTAATTACAAAATTAGTAACAGAGGACATAAAACTCTCCTAAAATATAATTGTGACACACACACACACACACATACACACACAACTAAATGTGAAATACAGAGGTATTAAGAACACACAGCTGAATGAAGGGTGACAGAGAGGAGAGATGAGTAGTTGGAAACTCAGTAGAAATGAGTCTTCAGAGAAGGGAAACAATGTGCACCTGGGTCCAGGGGGCGGCAGGCATCCCTGCTCAGCACACATGGGGAGTATGTAAGGCACTGGGGACCGCACCCCCATACACACTGGAGTCCTTCCCACAGCACACATACCAAGGCAGCTGACAGAGAAGGCCGCATTCCATTGTCGACTAGCAATTTAATACAGTCAATCCTTATTTGTAGATTCAGCCTTTGGCCAGATGTCGTCCACCCCCTTTCCTTAGGAACCGTCTCCTCATCGACGTCAAAAGAATATGTAGCTAGCAGTAATCAGTGAGCCGTCTATCAAACACACGACCACCCACTTCACCTGCTTACCCACAGCTTTCTGTTCTGTATCTGACCACCAAGGCACGAAGAACTAGCCTAGTAGTTTGCGTGTTTCATTTTGCCTTTTCTAAGAAAATGCAAGGATAAAAAAGCAGCCATCTTTCTCCAGTGACTTCACTGGACTGTCCCCTTCTCCTAGCACCATGTGACCCTACTTATTGCTTCATTATCTTCCCGAGTCCTGGAATTTTGAGGGCTTTCTTTTCCTCTTGCTTTCTCTTAAGAAGTTCCTAACACAAACTTCTTGGGTTTCATCCGATTGAGAAGATTTGGGAAAGTCAAAAATCTCAGAGGTGGAAGCTACTTTTAAGATCATGCAACCCACAATTTGGGAGGAAGAGAGGCAGGTGGATCTCTGAGTTCGAGGCCTGGCTGGTCGCTACAAGAGCTAGTTCCACGACAAGCACCAAAACTCGAACAAACAAACAAACAAAAAAATCACGCAACCCTTTCCCGCCTTCCATTTTGGCTCAGAGAACAAGAACGTGAGAAGTTTGCTCAACTCACACTGAGACAGACCCAGTTCCTGTGACATACCTAGCATCCTCCAGCTACCACGTGTCGTGCACAGGTGGGCACACATGCTCACTGACAACAATCACAAAGTAACGGTTGGGTCTCCCGAGTGCTTGGACAGGGGAAGGTATGGGCCTTGACAGTGACATGTGGTCCACAGGGGAACGGGGACACCGCACCTGGTGGCTCACCCTCATCCAGGCACTGGCCGCTGCTGCTCTAGGCAGGGAGCTTCCAGTTCCACACAAGTCGCCTGTGAGAACGGATCATGGTACAATTCTCTGATCGGGTTGACTGGCAAGATTCAGTTTAATCCATTGATCTTTACTTCATTTCTCATGTGATGAATATATCCCCATTTTTTTTTTTGGTGAAAACAGGAGTCATTTATTAACATTTTTGCCAAGAAAATCTAAAATTTTTAATTACCTTAGAACTGAAAAAAAGTAGAACTTATAAATCTTGAGCTAAAAATAAAAACAAGATTTTTGGATACAGCGTCTCAGAAAGTAAAAGATCTCAATGCTCTGGATCTTGGTTCTGGAAGAGAGTCAGGCCCTTTGGTCAAGAGAGAAGCAGGAGCCAAAGGGAGCTTGGGAACCTGGCTTTCGCAGCATACACAACCCAAGACAAAGCTATTTTAAGTTTCTGGATATCATAAACAATGACTTAATTTATTTTGAACTCAAAATAACTGGCTTGGATTTTTTTTCTCAATAACTTTTAAGAAAAACATATTTATAGACAGAAATTGATAAGATAATGTTTCAGAAAGAAGCGTTTATGACAACTCTCATTAAATTTAGAATGAGTGACTATCATTCATCTTCTCAATAAACATACAAAAATATCAGAAGGCACGGAATATTCTAAATAGCAATTCAGTTAACTTCCAGTAAGGTGCAGTGGAATCACTGCCGCAGATTTTAACAATTTAATGTCCTGTTAACTGAAAAATGATATTGGCAAAGTGAAAGCTCTATGAAAGAAGGTGTAGACACTGGAGCCGGCAATGTACCCTTAGAGTAGGAAAACAAACAACAGACAGTGACCTGGAAGCTATCTCGACAGACATCCAGCTGGGCTAAAGGTTAGGCTTGGCAGCAGAACATGGACGCACACAGTGTTTCTCAGGTACATCCAGCCTCCAGATACAGCAGGTAGATCCATTTCTCTCGGACAAGATGAATAGTGACGGAATTTTTCTATTTCACATCCTTTAAAGATTGCTTTTTGTTTTAAACATGGTCCTAGTTTTGGGAAATAGTTGTTTTGGCGTCCCCTCCCCAAACACCTCAATGACATTTTCTGCTGTCTGAGCGAGAAAAACCCAGTACTTCTTAAGGAGAGATGATCTGAGTTACAGTAACTGAAATGAGGTTTACAGCTGAGGTGGTACTTAGAGGCCTTGAACACGTGTCTGCGCTGAGACGAACTGTCAAGAGGGAGGGACAAAGTGATGAGGACGTAGCAAGTTTAACTATAAAGCTGCCTGAATTTCAGAAGACCCAGATGGCCAGAGCCAAAAGCACACTAGTTTTTAGAACAGGGTCACTCACCTGCAGGATTTCAGCAACTTTCTTCAACCAGAAAGTCAGGTCTAAAGGTCACCTATTTTTGTAAAATGCATACTGTGGTGGATTAAAAATGGCCATTCTTTGATGCTTCTTCCATCAAAAGGAAGACTCTACTCTGCTACTCTTTGGATAAGGGCTTATTCTGTGACCTGCTTCCACAAACACAAAGTGGCAGGAGCAGGGATGTCCACATCTGGGTCTCTAGAGATGCTTGCTGTGACACTTCCTCCTTCTGGCACACGTGAAGCAGTTCAGGATGGAAGATCAGACACAAGTTGTCCTTCAAGTCATGCCAGCGGGGTTCCCAAAACATAACCGGCACCCAGACCTATATGCCGAGAACTGCCTAGCCAGCACCAAGAACGGAGAAACAGAAGGTCTTTTGCTTTCTGTACTGCTCATGGGGATGGCAATGAAAAACTGAAATACATATTTGTCGCTAATTTGCACTTTGCTGATACAGACATAAGCTCACATCGCTGACTTAGCTCTCTATTTTAACAAGAACAAGAAAACATCACAAACACTACAGAAGAAGGAGCACAGGGATTTCGAAGATCCTGATTCGAAGACAGACTGGTCCTGCCCCTCATGCCAAGGAGCAGCTGCGGTTTTACAGAAGTCAGTCATTTTCTAGACTTCCATTTTCTAGACTGTAAATTCCATATGGTGATAGAGATGATAAAATGAGCAAAGGGTTGGTAATGATCAAGGTACGTGACACAGTTAAGATATGTCTGTTATTGCTGGCCCCACACTGTGTAAGGACAGCTTTTCCAGCTCTACAAAGACAGCATTTGCATCGATGTACACAACACATTGGTTGTTTCGTTGCAAATCCCCTGTGCATGGCAGCATCTGTACAGGCACACACCGTGCACACACTCACGGACACTATATGCACAAAGGGTCACAGCCCTATAAGACATTCTGTTTCTCCTTCTGTTACTGTGCGGTGGTGTTCAGACCCTGATTAAGGCCCCATATGTGAATTCTTATCTTTTTCTGTCTTCTCTTAGAAAGTGTGATAAGTTAGCTGCTGAAATCACGGAGTGGAAACAACAGAAAAGGGCTAAAAGGATTCAATGTGCCTGCAACTCTGCACCAGGTTGCAGAGTACAGATCCTCGGTCAATGGTTAATTCTTTCCCACGTGCGCATGATAGATATCTATCGCCTTCAGGATCCACGTGAAGAGAACAGAAATTGAATTTTTTGGGTCCTAAAGAGATAGCCAGGATGCTGCAAGAGGCCAGGGGCAGGCCAAGAAAGAAGTGCGTGTCAGTGGCAAAAGTGTTATCCACCCAGAGAGCGGAGTCCTTCCCTTGTAAGACCTCACTCGAATTTGATGAATCAGCGGAATAAAAGCAGGCCACTCAAGAGGAGACTCACAAGCTGAGCAGGAGCTCACACAGAAATGGGCGGCTGGGGGCCTGAGTCAAACAGCCTTGCTAGGAAGAGCTGGAAGGTCTTTATGAAAGAGAGCAAAGCCATAAGAGAAGTGGTTACTCTCAGTGAAAAGTAAATTTTTACTGCTGGACTTTCAGCTATTTTACCCTTCTCTGCCCTAAAAGACTCTCCTGCCTGAATTCTCTAACAACTGGCTTTGCTCTAAGTTCTTAGCCAAGGTCTTTACAAGCAGGTGATAAAGTCAAACAATCATGATAGTAATTTATATATTCCATCCTGGTTTCTGTTGCACAGGAAACATGTTTCTCTCATGAGAACAAAGGTTTCTCTTAAAATGCTATTACTATAAATTAGGCAATTTTCTTTTTATTTCTATTTTTATATGTTTGCTTGGGCTTTCATTCTTTGATCATAGTATAACCTACAAACTTCTTTAATAAGAGAGACCCTGGTTCATATGCGAAGCTATCCTCAACAGACTTAAGCAACAGACCGAGCACATATATTCTGCATTTACCAATATTAATGCGTACACACAGAGGAAATATGTCATAATTGCGGACCTCTAGAAACATTCTTCAGCTAGTGAGATAAGACTTTATGTATGCAGCAATTAAATAAAGGTGCAAGGTAATGCGTGATTAACTGACAGCAAGGAAAAGGATATTCTTGGAGTTCCCAGGGGGCAGGACAGGTATGACGTGAAAGATGAAGACCTTGTGGATAAAGTGGAATTTAATTGGAATCCTGCAGGATGAGTGGTATCAGAAAAGATGGACTGGAGAGATAAAGGTCAACTCATGCTGTGTTAGGGGAGGGCAGTGCTAGGAGGGAGCCATCGTTCTGTAGTCCTGGGGGGTAGGAGAGCTTAAGGAAGGGGTCTGGGAGCAAGTCAAGGCTTTTAAAGTGAGATGATGCATTATGAGCAATGGGAAGGGGATAAAGAAGCTACAAGTGTTCTTTCCACTCTTCCTTAACATATGCATTACCTTGGCTAAGCATGGGCTTGTTCGTTCATTCATTCATTCTTCATTCATTCATTCATTCATTCATAATATACTCTGGCCACATTATTCCCTTGTATTAGAGATCACAAATACCCACTTTTCTTTGAGAATCACAAAATAAAAAAGAAACATCTGAATGATTTCAATGTATTATAAACGTGTTAGGTAAACAGATGAATGAGGAGTTACAAGGGATCAGAAGGGCACACCAGAGACATCGAAGATCGAAAATACCTTCAAGAGAGGAAAACGGAATCCTCAAAAGACAGCAGATGCTGTCCAGGTCAAAGAAGAGAAACACTGTGTGGAGAGAGGTCCTGAGCATGAGAAGAGTCGGGGAGAGCACTGACTGGGCAGGAACAAAGGGTGAGTGTGTAGCAGGGAAGGGGACAAGCATGGGTCACTGGCTATCTAACACACGGGAAGGTAAGAGCTGTGAGAACGTAGTCCTCCCTGCAAATAATTGACAGCAGGACTTTGATGACTTCCTTTTCCGTGCTTCTGCGTTTGCACCATTTACCTTGGACCATTCTTCAGCAGAACGCCCAAGTCACAACTGCATTAATACAATAACACCCACCCTCAGGTTTCTGTTTACTAGAGTCGCAACAGAAAGCATCTGGTGCAACCTCTGTCCCAATGTAACATTTCTTCTAAGCACGGCTGGCAGGCAGCCATCCAGATGGGAAGACATCTACCCAGCGCCAGGAACTGGAGTCGGCCTCAGAAAGCAGCGTCGTGACTCACTGCTGAGTGTTATTAGTTGTGAGGTTTCCTCCTTAAGCTGAGATTTAGTGTTTTCCTACAGATCCTATACATTTTACCCAACAAGAGTGACTGGGAGAAAAAGTCCCCTGTACCTCCAACATACAAAAGGTGCTAATTAGAGCTGTAAAACTGAGTTCAAAGTTGTCCCGTTCCTTCACTCAACGACAGGCCTGCCTGGCTTTGACTAATTAGGTTCTCTGATACAATGAACCATCTCCCTTTTTATGAAGGCCTCTAAAGAACATTTGTGACTACTAGTATTGCTCCACTGTTTTTGCTGGTGATTGGCTGTACCTGTGTGTGCATGGGTGTTCACCCTTTGCACACAACATCACATAGATACAACATCCTAATGTCACAGGGAGGTGGCTATACCTCTTTAACACACCACTTTCACAGAAATCTTGGTTTTCCACTTCATGACACAGCATAGAGGACATGTCTGAAAGAATCCTAGGCTTCGGATAAGAAAAAGGCCAGGACACTAGAGACCTAATACATTTCGTTAACTGAAAGAAGAAAAAAGCAATTATGAAAACAAACTCTAAGTATCTTCTCTGATTACTGAAAAAGGAAACTTATTGTAGTGGTTCATCTAATCAACCTGATGGGATTGAGAAGGATCTAGATCAGTGTTCTCTATCTTCTTAATGCTCTGACCCTTTAATACAGGTCCTCATGTTGTGGTCACCCCCAACCACAAAATTATTTCATTGCTACTTCATAGCTGCAATTTTGCTGCTGTTACGAATCGTAATGTCAATACCTGACATGCAGGATAGCTGATATGTGACCTTCCAAGTGGGTTGTGAGCAACAGGTTGAGAACCCCTGGTCTAGGTCTGAGTGGGTCTGAGAGGGAGGTCACTGCCAGAGAGGGCTAAGTGGGGGAGCCTTGCCTTGAATATGGATGGTACTATCGCATAGGCTAGAGTCCAATGGAACAGATGGGAGAAGAGTATGGGGTTCCCTAATCAAAAACCCCTCTTCTCTACTCCCTGGATGCCATTTGGCGAACTGCCCTGAAATATCCTCCTCCTATTACAGAACCTCTGAGATCATGAGCCAAATCTCAAAGATTTGGTCAAAGCATAGAACCCCAACTAACACATGGTTATTTTAACTATGGGCTACCTATACTTACATATTCCTAATTCATAAAGTCATTCCTATAACCAAAACTACTCATGCAGTAAGTCTAAACGCTAAATGTCAAATGCCTGGTACTAGGAAGGGACTGGAGCAGAGGTTACAGATGGAACTAAATAAGGAAGGGTTTCAGCTCTTGGTATTCTATGCAGAACAGAAGTGGTAAGAAAGGAAATGTCTTTATTACAAAGACGACATAAAGGGCTAGAAAAGACGGAGGAGGTAGTGATGACAGAGAAGAGGTATCATGGGTAAGGGGAAGCAGACTGCAAACCCAGGTTCCCTGAAAGCAACATACTGTTGGCTAGCATCACTGTGATGCTCTGTAGAGCAACAACAGCAGAGCCGAGGGCTCTCGGGGTCTAGAGACCTCATTCAATAGCGTTCAATGGATGCCCTGTTACTGACGTTAAAATGATGGTGGCTTATCTCCTACAGCTAAAGGGAAATGTGTCTGGTACTCAAAATTACTGTTAAGAATTCAGACACCTTTTTGCCTCAATATGAAATGGGCCCTGGGAGATGTATGACTCCACATATCCAGACCCCTTCTGATGAGCTCTTTGAAGCAGTCAGTATTTCATAACATTGGGCACTTGGCTTACACACTCACAAGATCTGCTGCAAAGGATCAAATGGCGTGTCTTACTATCAGAGGCCTCGTTCTGCCTCTTAATCTGTGCACGGAGGGGAAAGCGTGCCTGCCTACTTCCTAGTCCTCCAAGTGCTTTCAGGAAGAGTCTTAATCCTTAAGATTAATGGCTTAACCTGATGACACCTGGCTTTGATGTGAGGAGAGACATATGTAAATAGCAAGTAATAGTAACAGTCCAGTGGTTTCTCCAGAGAAACAGGCAAGGATTGGGTTTCCCAAGGGAAAACAAGCTGCAGGCTAGAAAAACTGTCCAGGGGATGGTGCTAGCAAACAAGTCAGAAAGGAAACTTGAACCGGTGACAAACCAACCTTGCCGGTAGGGTACAGCAACCATCCGCTGTGAGCCGCACTTGAGTTTCGTAGCTGTCCAGGGGGCACACGGCCTGCTGGACAGGGGGGCACTCCACGGTGCTGCAGTCCACGCTGAAAACTGAAAGGGGCAAACAGAGAAGCACTGTTTATTGCGACATCTACTTGTATTTTGAATCCCCAAATGAAATAACGACTGTCAACAAATGTCCAAAGATTCCTTGCATCCCTGCAACCCAGAGGGCCCTTCTAGTGTTTTTCTGTCTGTCAATCAAACAGGGGACAAGAGTTAGGATGAGAACAGAGTGAGACCATGGAGTTACACGGATGGTGATGGACAGCGAGAAGAGTTTCTGACAGAGCAGTTCAAGAGATGGACAAGGGATCGCTTGGCCTGAAGCGTTTACCTAACAGGAAAACTAAAATTAAGAAAGAAAAATAAAAGGAAAAAAATTTTAAAAACTGATCAGTCATTAGAAACTTGCGAAGAAGACATCACTACAACCTAGATCTAGTCACAGACTACATTAGAAATGCTGGCACTGGGGTAAGGCTGTTAGATACACTGTAAAGCGAGAAACAGCTGCGACATGACAAGAATTCCAATACTGGCAAAGAAGGTGAGTAAACAGTCAAGTGACGGAGGGCATGCTTCGAAGCCAAGGCGGACGGGAGGGGCTGCCAAGGAAGAAAGCTGGGGCTGTTTCCTTATAAAACATCTGCCATTCGGATGTGTGTATTTATCCAAACGTAATTCTGTTTTATATATGTGTGCTTCTAAATGTACAACTTCCACGTGACACACGCATCTGCAAATGCGGCTTCCGATCGTCTCTTGGGCAGCGAAGCAGGGAGCTATAGCACCACAGTCTTCCCCAACAGCTTCCTCAAACATACATGAAGAAAATACAGATGGAAGAGAAAAGGGCTGGCTTACTCCATAATGGTGCTCATGCGCCAGGAAATTAGCCCTCCGCTCTTTGATTAGAGACCTGAAGTGAGACACTAGCAAAGTGAGACACTAGTGAAGCAGCAAGCCATCTGAGCACAAGTAACAATGCTCATCTTGGTGGGAGTGGAGAAGCCCTGGAGGAGGGGCCTGTTGCCCTCTGATGCAAAGGGGCGATGCTGCCCAGCCAGCTTGCGCATACCTGGTTTGCACTCAGAGAGGTCACAGCACTCTCCCGGCTTCCCTGAGGCTTTGGACACTAGAATGTTCAGGTATCCCGGCTGGCAGACTTTGCGCAGACAGCCCGCAGGGTCACACACGCAGCGGCTGGGTAAGGGACAACACTCCCCAGGAGGAGCATAGCCCTCGATCAGAACGGAATCTTCAGGGCAACGTGGAGAGAACTGGACTTCACAGCGGGCCTTGGAGCAATCTGGCTTCTCTTCTAAATGGGAGAGAAAGAATTTAGCTCATGCCCAGGGCAGTGTGGGGCACTTTTGTGGGAAGAACAGATCATCCCAAGTCTATTTACGATGCAAAGAGCAGGGGAACAAAAGAAGTCTGGTGAAAATCTCAACCATGGGAAATCTCTACCAAGAGCTGCCCGTGACACCAAAATACAGGTCATCCCTTGCTCATGGTGTACAGCCAACACCTACTACAAAGCTCAAGGGGACGCAAAGGGAAGGCCTCACGTGGCTCAGACTCAGGTCTAGACTAACTGTGAACCCAAGGGTCGTGAGGTTTCTTTCTTGATAGTGATATAGATTAAAAATCCAAACAGTGACAGAAACAAGCCCTGGCTGCTCCAGGGACTGAAGACAATATGAATGATACCAGACATGAAGAACTTGACCTCCAAATGGGCTTCGATGAAAGCAGCTGATTAAGATGTGCAATTTTATGACGTGGTAGCTGAACAAGACAATGAGCCACCCTTCTCCCGTCACTCTCCTACACGGCACGTCTGGCCCACGGGATGCACCTGTCCATGCAATGCCACCTGCTGACCCATGGAGACAGCTGGGTCTCAGAGATGGGGAAAGTAACAGTGGGCTTTACCCAGCAAGTGTAAGACTAAGCAGCGGAGTCCGAGCTCATCAAACTGGAGTCCTCAGGCTACGTTCTTGGTTTACGCTTTTAAGAGACCCACGGCCTCGAGGAAAAGACTCTGACAATCTAAAACTACTAAAGACGGTGACCTTTGAAGAGGGTCTGAGTGCTGGGAAGATGTTAGTGAAACAAAGCCACACTGTGCTGTAGTGACCACTTCTGCAACCTTTAACTGACGTTACTAAACTAAAACCCAGAGATGGCACCGCAGAACAGGATTGAAGTCAAGAGTTTCCTTATTCGTCTCTGTGTGCGTATACCAAAACAAACCAACCAACCTAAGGTAGAAAACGCAAGGAACCTGCCTAATCAGTGAAAAAGCAAGAGTCAAGGCACCGCTTACATTTCACTCAGCTCTAGATAAAACAGACGTAACTGGTCATTCCCGAGCCAAACCTGCTTCTTTCCGACTTCTCTCCCTCAAAAAGCCTCATGCAGCAGAGGTGAACCTGGAAGTCCTCATCCTTCTGCCTCCTCTTGCCAAGTGATGGGATGATACCTGGCTCTTCCTCTGCTCACTTTCCAATCTGGCTGCCTTCCCTTTCACTTTCCCGGTCACCTTCCTTAACTACGCGTCTAGCTAAAACACGTGCGAGGAGATTTCGCACGCTTAGAGTCCTAGAAAATGCATCCAGAACTATTTACTGAGTGCCAATTGATTTAGCCGTTTGGGATAACCGGGAGAGAGAGAACGGGGAGGGGGAGAGAGAAAGATTAAGATTGATTCTTGCTCTCATCAGGTCTATGAGGCAGTAAAGAGTGAGAGAAAAGCGATCGATATTATAAACAGCAACAGAGAGTGTTAAACGCTCTGGGAGACGGACAGAGTAAGGGAGCTAGGACTGCTGAGGAGGAGGGGCAGCTGCGAGGTGCAGAACAAGCGTGGAATGAGATGAGCGCTGCAGAGATACCCGGAGGAGCCTTCCAAGAAAGGGGACGTAATCTCGACTGCGCAAGAGGTCCCCTCTTGCAATTGTAAGGCTTTGGGATTGTGAGTAACAGAAGACACGGGGGAGCGGGGAGTAAGAGGCAGAGGAGGATCTGGACAGAGGAAAGAGAGCCAAATCCATGCACTGTTTTCTACAGTTAACAACGTGTTGGACACGGAGATGACTTTGTCGTTAAAGGTCATGCGACGTGCTTTCTGTCACACAACTTATAGCTGCGCCCTACTTTTCCTGTTGGTCAGAAGGCAACTGTACCACACCTCTGCCTCAGTCAGGGTCAACAGTCAAGTGCAAGCCCTGCTGTCCTTGCGACCAGTTGCTGCCATCAAACCAACAGCCAATACGCTTAAAGCAGAGTGGAAAGTGAAAACAGCTTCTGGCCTAAGGGTAAACTTCAATAGTGGAACACACACACACACACACACACACACACACACACACCCTTCTGACGTCCTGGGAATTCTCTGAGCTACTATCTGCTCCATTTTGCAGGTAATGAAATGAAGGTTCAGGCAGGTTAAGCTAATTGCCCAAGTCCATACGGCTGGTGAATGGGCTGGGGTGAGCTGACCCTGGTCCGTCTGGTCCATGAACTCTGGTATGATATAACTCCTGTCCTAGGATTGCCTGCTGTTGAAGGTGTTCAGCTTCGGCCCTGACCTTCTTCCCTCCTGAGTTGATTTATCTGGGCTAACTTCTTTCCTGACTGGAAATATAGTTTCTGATAAGCCCTCACAGCTGAACTTTCTCCGCTCCTCAGAGCCACAGAGCCTACAATCACATGTGTGGGCCACAGAGGTCTTAGCTCCACTCTCAAAACACCTAGCCATTTACTTTCATACCAAAATCCCTAGGAACTACCTTGCAAAGAGAAAGTACGTCAATGATGAGGAGTCTACGTTGAGAATCTCCCCCCACTGCATCAGTATGGGGATCCTCAAAGAGCTGAGAAATAGAAGGTTAATCTTGGCAATGGGGTTCAGCTTGGTCTTTGTAAAGTACATCCAAGAGGACTGCTTATCTGGCAGATGCTGATGCTGATTTATAATAAAGAAAAGCCCCAATTCTACCTATAAAGAGCACTAAATTATTACATTTGCTTATTTATTATAATTGATTTATTTGTTTGAGACAGGGTCTGGTGTAGGTCAGGTTGCCCCAAACCAGCTATGTAGCTCAGGATCACCTTGAACTTCTGAACTTCATGTTTCTTCCTCCCAAGCGCTGGGACTGTGGTATGGCTTGGTTTTATGGGATTCTGGGGATCTAACCTAGGACGTCCTGTACATAAGTACTCTCTGAGCCCCAGCCCTACATTCTATTATATTCATATTCTCTGAGGATTTGACATATATAGTTAAGGTTTTTCAAACATATTCTTCCATGTTTTGCATATAAATCCAACATATTAGCATTTGCTAGTTACTCGACTTGACACTCTTCAACAATGTCACTTCTTAAAGCGTGTATGGCATGAGAGCCGTGTGAGCTTCTGCAGCACACGGGGGCCAAGGCAGGCGACCTAGGCAGTGCTAACTGTCAGTGAACATACATGAATCAGGACTTTAAACGTGAAAGTGTTCAAGAATGTTGAGAATTAAGGTTTAATCTTACCAAACACTATTTCAACTCTTCTCGAGACAATTATACTAGCTTTCCCTTAACTAATACAGTCAATTAGCAGATGGTAAAGCACCCTTTGGGTTCTTAGAAAACACCCCATTTTAAATGGTTCTGTTGAGTGTGACTTCCTAATAACTTAGGATCTTTAAGCGTAAAAATTTGATATAGGTTGGATGGTGGTGGCACATGCTTTTAATCCCAGCACTCGGAAGGTAGAGGCAGACAGATCTCTGTGAGTTCAAGGCCAACCTGGTCTACAGAGTAAGTTCCAGGACAGTCAACACTTACACAGAAAAACCCTGTCTCGAAAGACCGAAAAAAAAAAAGAGTATAGTAGTTACTAGAGTTCATACCCCCCAATACTCATGCCTACTCTCTCACCCCCCCCACTTTCTTTTCCAAGTGCTGGCCTATTCAGTCTTAGATATAGTTACGTAGACTCTTTCAAAGAGGACTTCTGTATTCTATCTCTTCCACTACTGTAAAAGATGTTTTGTTTTTGTTCTGAGACAGGGTTTCTCTGGGCAGCCCTGGGTGGCCTGGCACTCATTATATAGACCAGAATGGCCTCCAAACTCAGAGATCTGCCAGCCTTTACCTTTCAAATCCTGGGATTAAAGGTGTGTGCCAACATGCCCAACTACTGCAAAACTATTTCTGTAAGCACAAAGTTAACTATCTTTTGATGTTTACATATAACTTTCTCATAAAACTACCTTAAATGGAAAGGGGGCAGGCAGGTGCCTTGGCAATTATTCAATATTATATTATTATCCTAGCTCTTTTACACTCATCTTTCCTAAGCTGTATTAAACCCCAAATTCCCAGGAGACTTCACTGACAAGGTCTCACAGTTCCTGCTTTCTGTACCTGTCAGTTCCTCTACCTTTTGGGATGTTTTAGTCTTTCAGATTCTTGCTAGTGTTCCTGAAGAGTCTTAACATAAAGACTAATTCACTTGTGTTTCTCTCTTACTTACTTATAAACACATAAAAATGTGACTTTTACATTTTAGCCAAATACTACTTCAGTCATGTTTTAAATTTCATATGTGTTCCTCTCAATGTGATCTGTTTTGAAATAATCTGTAACTCAACACCGATTTCTTCTTTTTGACGTTTTTCAGAACATTTTATTTTGCTATAAAATGTCTGTAGAGCTAAGTTGGGGGGAGGGAGGGAGTTTTCCTTTTGTTTTTCTTTAATGATTTGTTACTAGTTCATGCGTGCTGTCTAATTTTTTTGTTTCTGTTAATTCTTTGAGATTTTATGCCTCTGCACATATGTGTGAACATATATAGTGTTATGGGCAGTTTTTAAAACATGAGGATTTAAAAGTAACATACCCTCTCTATCTACTGAACACAAATGCCCATCTTTGAAATCAGCCTTCTTAATTCTGAAACTTCAGGTCTTCTGATTTCTGCAAACTCTCCTGGGAGTCGCAACGTCTCGCTCGCCACACTGTTCGCCGTCACTCTTCAAACCGGGGCTGTTAATACGACGACAGCAGGCATGTGTTTCAAGTTTTACACAGAGCTGGTGAACTGTGAAATCACGCTTTCAAAGAATTGAGATTTGTAAAACCTCTAGATATTTTCTTGTTTAATAACTGTTAATAGCTGCTTTATTTCCCATCTTTCACTGGATCACCTAGTACTTGTGTGCACTCAGCATCCTGTACACACTTACCTCGATGTGTTACCATGGCACCAGCAACTGTTGTTCTGCCTCCTTCTTTCTCAGCCTGTTTCAAACACATAAGTTCTCTTGGAAATCTTTATTTATTCTTCTACATCTCTCTTGCTCGTTTTTCCACACGGAAGATAAATAAGGAAACTATTGCCACATCATAAATTTCCCATGAATGAGAAAGGCGTTACCTTTGAAGTTGAAAATTTTATCTATTTGAAAAGAAGTCCTTTTAAACTCTTTCCCAATGGCATCTAACAAATCTATATATAATACTTAAGCTAATTAGCAAGCTTTTTTTGTCTGGTTGCCC
This sequence comes from Microtus ochrogaster, assembly GCF_000317375.1. Lineage (NCBI taxonomy): Eukaryota > Metazoa > Chordata > Mammalia > Rodentia > Cricetidae > Microtus > Microtus ochrogaster. The sequence goes on from NC_022029.1 coordinate 38,010,634, forward strand.
TGGTAACTTTGCAACTGGCATCTTATAAAAGTAAAAACTGCCCCAGATATAGAAAGACAATATGACTCACAACTAAAGTAATTAAGGAAAAACAAGTTAGTTTTACCATACCAGTAATCTTCCTTTGAGGACTGATATGGTTACCTAGTATAAAATGATGTCATAGTAATTATGCAAAGTATCAATCAAACCTAGTCACTTGACCCTCCACGACTAGACTAGACAGTGGCTATTTCTAGGCCTTTTCCAGAACCATATACCAACAGAGAAAGTAAAACCACAACTCAGAAGGCAGCAAATACATTTCAGAGTTTTCTGCTTAAACCTAGGTTTTAAGTAAAAGACAAATGGACAGCTATTAGATGGAAAGAGGAAAAATGAGTTTTTAAGAGAGAGGGGTAAAGTCATGCAGCCAGACTCTTGTCAACCCTGTGTATTTGGTTGAGCTCTACGAAACATCTGAGACCGAAGCCTTCCTTTGACTTCTAAATCCCTTGGCATGGTCACTCCAGGCAGCAGCAGAATGCTGCACATTGGCTGCTGGAAAACTTGAAAAATAGCAGTGAAATTTAAATCTGACTCTCGAAGACTCAACTGCATAGTTGAGTTGTTGGGTCCTCCCTCAGCACCAACCCTGATTCCTTCTGCCTGTTGATATTAAACTCCTAATACGCCATTCTGAAACATCTCTGGGAATTCCAGTAACTCCTAGGATAACTCAAAGACCCCAGATTAGGATGAGTTTTGATATCACAGACTTCAATAAGGACACGGAGTATGAAGTCAAGAGGCGAAGGGCTTACTATGCTTGTTTGCTCCAGATCTCACTGTGGTGTCCCTTCCGCTGATGGAAACAGCTGTGACATTGACCTTGGGTGTCACAGGGGCCCTCGGCCACTTGATAGAATCTGGAGATAAATGCTGTGATAGCAGCATAGTCTGTGAAGTCCTGGTATCTGTCTTTCACTCACTCAGTTGACAAACATTAACTGAATGACTTGAGCAGGGAAGGAACAAAGTCCGATTTTCTTGGATTTATGGCTCCAGAGAGAGGCATTCAAACAAAGGGCTTCTCAGCATTGTGCCAGGTGGCGATAAAGGCTTTGAAGTACAATCAATGATACCAAGGCACTGCATCAGCCAGCAGAGTTCCTCAGTGCAGCAAAGAAAGAGAAAGCAGGGCCTGGTGGCACATGCCTGCAATCCCAGCCTTCAGGAGACAAACACGGTCAGCATAGCAAGTTCCAGATCAGCCTGGACTACACAGTGAGTTCTAAGCCAGCTGCTAGAGAATACATGGTGACAACAGAGAGGGCCATAGGAATACAAGTAGTAGACAAGAATACTCCAGCACCAAGGAACAGTGAGGAAAAAACCTTGAAGGCAAGACAGAGCTGACTCTAAGTAGGAATAGACATTCAGAGTTAAGAAGAAGAAATCTAAACTGAAGTATAATTAACATGCAGAGAATACTAATTAAAACTCACAAAAAAGCCACAAGGCAAACATTTTGATGTATAATATTTCTTATTAAGGATTGAAATGGAAAAAAAAAAAACCTCTCCAAATTGAGGACCTCCCAACCACCACCCCACCTTGTGTTCTTCAGTGAAAAGGAGACTACATTTTCATCTGTATGGAGCAGATGACAAGACAGATCCTGGGAAGCTAAGACACCTGGTTGAGGACACACGATGAGTGGCTGAGCTGCCAAAGTCCACAATTCTCTCTGTAGTCCATAAAACCCAAAGCAAAAGTTCCGTATTTAGCTCGTCTAGGACTTGGATGTCTTGTCCGTGGCCATGATTCTGCTCAAATACTCAGTTCTACATGGCTTTGCAATGGCAAGGAAGGCACGGTCTTTGCTGAGTGCTCATCAGCACACTGCCAGCTGCCCTGTTTCATTTGTTCTTAGTCACAAAGACAGCACCGGGCCCAATTCTTGCCTGCATGCAGCGTTATTCTGTTCTGGAAACTTCTATAGCAAATGCAGTACATATGTCATCCCCCTGCTTTCAAGTTTCCAGGCCGACTCCTTTAAAAGCTACACTGGCGCATTCTCTTCATTCACATTCCATGATTTTATCATAACCTTTTTTGGCAGGCTCGGCTGTGAAGACTTGCTCCACACGATCACAACCCCAAGGGGGGAAATTAGGCTTTTGTTGACAAAGAGCCAGGAATACTTCATATTTCAGCTCCTTCAGAAACACCCACACTGCTTTCCCAGTTCTTTCTTTTCCCCTGAAGTTGGGTTTTAAGAGCAGGAGACCCTGCATAGGGCCTTCCCTGCATGGTTTATGAAAGATGCCAAGTTAAAGTGTTTTCAATTGCCTAATAAAGTCCCCCGGTAACACAGCACAACATAACTCAGCCTGAAGACGAAGAAGAAAACAGTAAAGGATCTACACAACTATGGGATGTAATATTTTAATTCAGTCTTCTACACTCTGGCTGTGTGTGCGCGTTAAAATCACTCACAATGCTTTTAAAAACACCACTGTCTGCAAAACACCTCACTGATTAGATCTGATTGCTTGGAAAGAGAGGTGGGGGGGGTCTGTGTATTTATTTCAGCAGCTCCCAGGCGATCCCATTGTGTTCTTCAGGTGAAGAAAAGCCCTGAGTCCTTCGGCAAACTGAAAATCTTTCCAAGGATACTCGCTATGGATACAGCGTTTGCCTGGGCGGCTTCACACACTCAAGACAAACCATGGGTACAACTGACTCTTCTAGTCTGGCCAGCTCAGAGCTCCAGTCTGCATATTACACTTCAAGACATGTTTAGGGACCCCTGGACCACACTGCTTTCCTAGCTCAGGGTACTGCTGACCTAGACTTACAGACTGGCTACTCCAGGTCAGCAGTAGGCACCAGCACTGCTAGGAAGTGGAGCAGCTAGCTGTACTGCAGCAGCAGGACACTGTAAAGTTTGAGATGGGCTGAGCCAGGGTGCTGCTTTCCAGTGACGCTCAGGGCTGAGGCCATCAGTATCTCCTAGGCATTTGCCAGAAATGAAAATCCTAAGGTCCTCATCTAGTGTAAAGAATCAGAAACTCTGGGAACGAGGCCAAGGAATCTGAGTCTAAATACTCTACAAGGGTTCACTCACTCCTTGCCTCCTGTCAGAATTGCCTGGGAAACAGAACCCGAAAGCTCGGGGTGGAAGTGTGCTACTCCAGCAATGCAAAGTTTTCCAAAGACTCCCAAGGCAAAGGAAATGTGCGGTCGTGGATGTGCTCAGCACACCTGTGCCGGCCCTTGTTCCATGATCTCAGGAAATTCAAAGCTGTCTTAGTTCTTAGAAAATATGACCTAACCAGCCTTCTCTGGAATCTTCTTTGAAGGGATCAGAGTTACCCGAGAGGAGGCAAAACCCAAGATCGCCTTTTGATCACGGGCAGAAGGCTTGGGGGGAACAGGCAAGAGGCAGACCCTGAGTGTGGAGTGTGTGCATTCTTCTGAACTTTAGACACAGTTTGCATGTAACAGCAGAATTCCCAGCCCAGAGAAATTTTATTGTGTCATCTGTGAATTCATAGCAAGAAAGTATATTCAATTTACTGCCAGACGGATTTGCCATTCAAACAATTATAGTTACATATTCATACACCATAATGAATTCCAAAATGTTACAATCTGTTTCTTAAAAAGAACACTGACAATAAGATAAGACCTAAATATAGGTTAGAATAAAGGTACAAAGAACCAAAGGTTGGTTTTAAAATGATTAGTTTTACCTAATAGAGCCACCTTCTGTAAATACCCCCTCCGTGTTGTCACATGCTGGGCTCTCCTCCCCCCACAAAGGAATCGTAATTATTAGGATGCAGGACAAATGATAACCGAGGGAAGCCTAAATGAACTAGCTTCACAGTCAGTTAAGCGGCGTCTTAAAAAACGCTCTTCCTCACAGCTTGAAAATGTCAAGGAGGTGTAAACATTAGCTCTCTGGGACGGGTCCTACCAGAAGGCGACATCCATTACAGAACACAAACAGAATCCTCAATTTTGCCGCAGCATTCTGTGGGTCTAGTTGCCTTCCGTGCTTAGCGTCCCCAAGGAATGGATGCTGTAACTCTGCTCTTTCCTGCAAGGACGGCACTGCTTTGACAAGAGCACAATAAAACGCCAGATCTTAAACACGAGGGAAGGAAGGGTCTGGTGTTCCTCAGCTGTAAAATGTAGGGCCGGGCCCTTGTGGGTGTGCTCAATGAACGCACTCCAGCCAGCTTCTAGGAGCATTTCCTACTCAATCAGGTTCCAAAGCCCTTGGCGTCGGCTCATTCAAGAGGACCAGTAGATGCTTACTGAATGAAAGGAGCGGCCCATCACCTCCTTTCAAATGTCAGTTTGTCAACACTCTCAAGTGTTTGCAATACAAGAGAAAATGTGAAAACACACAACACACACACACGAGAGAGAGAGATAGAGAGAGAGAGAGAGAGAGAGAGAGAGAGAGAGAGAGAGAGAACATCAAATTGAAGGTATTATCAATAAGTTCCCGAGACTCAGAGATGATATATGAACTTTTAAAAAGTCTTGAGAAGTTCTTTAATACTATTTTATGATGATATGAGACCTTTGGAATTGTAGCAGATGACATCACTTAAGAGAAGAATTAAGGAGGGCTCAAGCAGCAGGAATAAGGGACAGGTAGGGGGTGGCACAGAACATTCTGTTGCTATTCCATCCCCACTGACGACAGCAGCAGAAATAAGGAAGAACAGGCTGTTCAACTGTTCCATTGGTAGTTCTCACACAGGTCCGCACATGCTGGACACAGACATGTGGCTAAAATTATAAATAGATGTTTGGAAAAATATTTTGGCCATTTTTTTTCTGCCTCCTCTCTTTCTCTTTTTAAGTTCCACCTCAGGGAAGATAATCCGTTTGTCTGAACCATTCAGACACTGAACAGAGATTATTTTTAGCTACTTTTAGTCCAGTTTTATATAGGAGTCATTATAGCCACAAAGGCTTAAGAAACAAGAACTGGGTTCAAATCTTGGGTTTTTAAAAACAAGTTGTGCCATCTTCACCAAATGGTTCTGAGCTGGAGCTTCCTTAGGGTTGTTATCAGCGAGATAAAAGAGGCTGCAGGAAGTCGTGTGCCTGGTGCATGCTCAGCAATCAGTGGCTTGGTGATGTGACCACTTTACCACCGTTACTTACTAGAACAGTCTAGACACATGCACAAGTGCACACACGCATGAATGCGCACACACATGCCTTCACCACCTACCTCTGCTACCCTATATAAATTATACATTTTATAGAGCCTCAGAACCCTCAGGTGTTAAGATGAGAAATCTTATTGAACAAGACTGGCTTGAAGAGCAGCAGAATATATAGATATATGTGTGTGTGTGTGTGTGTGTGTGTATGTATGTATGTATATGTATATTCCTATTATGTAGAGCACAGTATGTGTATCCAAGCTCTAGAACAGTGGTCGTGACTCCTCTGGGGAATCAAATGACCCTTTCACAGGGTCACCAAAGACCATCAGAAAGCACAGATCTTTACTTTACAATTTGTGACAGTAGCGAAATTTCAGTTATGAAGCAGCAATGAAAAATAATTTTATGGCTGGGGAATCACCACAACATGAGGAGCTGTATTAAAGGGTCACAGCATTAGGAGGGGTGAGAACCACGGCTCTATAGAGTCCTGGGGTTTTTTCTTATTGTTTTAAGTCTAATGCCTAGCAGGTTAAATAGGCTATCCCGGAAGACAGGTGTGATCACTGAAGTGACCACTATTGATAATGTTAAGGTTCATTATGAAACACAGACCCGACTGCTCCTATAGAGTATAGAATGCTTCCGTCATGTTAGAGAGTCAAATGCTTCTGGTCTTATTCATTCCTTTCAACCTGATTAATTTGAGGGAACAGTATATAATTCCATCTATGGAGAAAGAAGAACCACCGAAGGGTCTCCACCGACTACTTCTCCATACTTCTCTATTCCAGGTACGTAGATGGGCCCCTGCATACATAGATGTTATACGGATGAGTGGGCAGATGACAATACCAGGTGTCTCTAATAACAAAGAGAGGCTGACAGCATTTATACACTGACACGGAGTGCTCCGGGCCTCACTCATTATCACAGCCTCGCTTCTGCTTCAAACACTTTCTCTGAAGGCGTTTCCACCCCCCTCTGGACTGTTTCTTCAGCTCCCACACACTTCCCAACCAGGCTAGCTCTTGGGGCAAACCCCTGAGAGGGCCCCACGTTTCTATGGCGTCTTTGTGTTCTCTGTGTACCCGGTGCATAAATGCTGGCCCTCAGCGACCGCCAAGAGGGCACCCGAGACGACAAGTATGTGGGCTGCAGCTGAGCAAAGGGATGTGTTGACTTTCCACCCTGAACTACAACTTGACCTGGAGCAAAAACAAAAATACAGTCATGTGTATTTTTTTTTCCCCAGAAATGATAATTATAGTACTCCAAACTTCAACTACCAAAATGGAAAAGGCATTACAAAAAATAATTTATTAAATGGGCACTTATATTCAGGGTAGCCCTTACATAGAAGTTATACTCCCACCGCCCCACCCCCTTGTAAGTATTAAAGGGCTGGGCTCCTCACTCTAAGCTGTCTTTCGGTTGTGGGGCTGGAATGGGGGTTGAGTTTGGCAATAGATCTCTAATTCATCACAGTTAATATGTTTTTAAATAAACTTTCCCATTTAAAACATACCAATAATTTAAGAATCACAGCTTATAAGTCTGTCTGACTCATCATGTCCAAGTAGTGTGAATTCTGAAATACTCCTGGTACCAAACAGAGAAGATGCAGGGTCCAGCATCCTCTAGGAACGGTACAAGTATTCTGGCCTAATTTAACTGTTCCTCGATCCCTCACTTGGTCCTTCCATTCCAGCCAAGCTCCTTCTGAACTTAGGACTCTCATCAGGGCCCCTGAGATGCAAATCTCACTCTGCTGACTTCTAGCACTTAATGGTTCTCAACTGCAGTATGCCCGAAGGCTTTCCGAAACATAGAATCTTGGCCCAGAGTCATCGATGGGGTTGGTAAGCAACAGGGCTGGAGGAGGGTCATGGGTGACAAATTTGCAGACTCTCTTGTGGCTATCCAGGTACAGTCCTTGAGCACCTCTGCCAGAAGACATTAATCTCTTAGCAACTATTTTCCTGTCTCCTAAAAAAGGTGCTCGCTTCGTCTTGCCTGCCTCCTCTCCAGCAGCTGTAGGGTGGAACGGGCTCTAGGTATCAAAGGACTTGCTTGATAGACTGAGCGGAGGTCCTATTCCATCTCAGACTCTTCTAATTGAACAGCATCCGTTTCTTCCTGATGTTATCACCCCTGGAGAACCACAATACAGAGGACAAACTGGCTTTCGAGCTCAGGCTGCTGCTACGGTGTGTGCTACACGGGCTTCAGTGCTGCGGCTCTCAAATGGGTCGAAGGATAACCACAAACAGGTCTAGCCAGAATGAACTTAAAAGACAAGATAATTTGTAGTGAGCCAAGATTCACAAATTCACACTTCTACAGGTGTGAATCTGTATCAATTTTCTAGGGTCCTGACACTGAAAATTAACTTCACAAATGTTCTCAGAAACCAGTTCCACAAAGTGTGTGCAACCAAAGTTCCTTCTAGCTTTTTGTTTTCCAACCAACACTATGTAGCCCTGGTCCATATATAATTCCACACAGTACCAAAGGAGGAAGCGAAATCAGTAATTTTAGGTAGCAAGACTCAAAGCGGTTACGTAATTATTTCTGCTAACTTTGTAGACCAGGACTTAGGCACATGTCCTCGTCCAGTTGTAAGAGTGTGGGAAATGTCCTCTTTATTTTGGGCGGTCAAGCCTCTGATTACAAATTTCCATTTCTATGAGAAAAGGAGAATGGACACATGGGTCCCAGCAGGATCGACTGGATCTCCTGGCAACAAGTCCCCACAAAAATCTATCATTTGGACAGTGGATGCATCTTGTCCTTTGTTGTGCTTTTGACAAGGTCTCACTCTGTAACCCTGGCTGTCCTGGAACTCACTGTGTAAATCAGGCTGGCCTTGAACTCACAGAGATCAGTCTGCACCTCCCTCCCTTGTGCTGGGAGAAAAGGCGTGTGCCACTACACAAGGCTTATCTTGTGCTTTTTAAGAGCAAAAGCAAACAAATCGTTTTGAAGAACTGCTTGAGAAATACTCAAACTGAATGTGAGCGCTCCATCTACTTGTTAAAGTTACCTGGAAGATCAATTTCCTCTCGCGAACTTTAAAGTTCTTGATAAACCAACTACCATGTAATATGCCACAGTTAAGTTGGGTATTTTAGCAAAAATGAGATGAATGAGAAGACCTTGTCATCAGTGGGCCTAGATTTCTTGTGAAATACCCTATAAATCAGAATTTAACAAATCAACTTAACTCTATGTCATAAAATGGGGGGTGTGCAGATTTGAAGATTTAATTACATGACGGTGGACGAATTAATGTTGGTTTATGAATAAAGATGTAGGGATGGTCCTGTCCTCAGGACTTCATTGCTAAAAGTAAACTAGTTTTCATCAGAACTTCTTAGATATTTAGGAAGAAAGCAGTGGCTTACAAAGCCAATGACCTATCAACAGGTCACTGAGCTAATGGCCCAAAACCAAGGCCCCCCGGGGAATCTTCTACTGGTTGTACCAAGACACAGTCAATTCATCATAGCTCCAGACTCCTTGGCCTTCCATCTGCAGTTAGCATCTCCCCCAGCAGTTATTCAAATCTCTCATGTAATACTTAAGACCACTTAGAATCTAGCGTGAACATGATTTTAAAGCTCCTTTATCATCAAGCCAGATAAACATAACAGACTGAGCCACAACAAAAAGAGCACTCTATGAAAGTGATGTGGCTGAGAAGGTCAAAAGGGCAACCTCTCAATGTGACCAGTCGTGGCACGGTCCACTAGCCAGCTGCAGACAGTCGGGGAGCCACATCCCGTGAGGTTTGTGAACGCAGACGCTAGGAATGCAAAAGAAGGCTTGCGGAGATAGGAGTCCGGATTAATCTTCCTATCTTTCTTGAGACTCAAGGGAAACAGTGCCCATGAAAAAACGCTCTTTGAAGCTGCCTAACTTGCAGGGCATTTAGAGCTCGGGTATATTCCCCAAGCCCTTCAGAACAGAGAGTCTGGGCAGAGCCAAGGAGAAACTATGACTGCATGAACTGATGTGAGTAGCTGGAGTTCTTCAGAATTCAAGATGGTAGAAGGACACATATGAAGGCCAGGTATCTCTCAGTTCCTGGGGCAGGCTAGGCGTGGCTCCGAACTCCGAAAGCATTTCTCTGTGCGGAGCCACATCCTGCTGCTCGGAGTTAGACAACACTGCCCTCATCTTTTTCTGTCTCTCCATCTGTGGTCGACCTGAAGTCATCTGCCCGAGAGAACCGAAAGGCTATCTTGTAAATGCTTCTGCATGGCCTATCTTATGCTCTGTACAGACCCTCTGGTCTAGTGAAAGAGGAAGACCGAGCCAGCCTTCCTCGTCTATATTTCCCCCACTCCCGTCTGTTCTTCCTTTTTCTACTACCACCATTTCCTTTATTTACAGATGCACCCATTCTCTGGGATATCTTTTTAAATTTTAAAAAGTCTGATGTCAAGGCTATCTCTTCTTTGTCCCCATTGTAACTGCGAACAGGAATATTTGCCCTGAAGGGGAAAAGTAATTGTAGAGAGAGGCGTTGGGGAAAACAGACGTGGAAGAGAAGAGAGGGAGGAAAAAGAGGAGGAGAAGGTGACAGACGTGGAAGAGAAGAGAGGGAGGAAAAAGAGGAGGAGAAGGTGAAAGGGAGGTAGAGGAAAAGAAAGAGACACAAGGAGGAGGGAGGAAGAGGAGGGATGAGATACAGGCTAGGGATAATCCCACAGGTTTCTTTGGGGATGCTGGGAGCTCAGTGGCTTAGTGACAGTGACCTGTGAATTTCTCTTTTAAGTGTTTTTCATAACAGCCTTAGGAGCTACCTTTACTTCCTGACTCAATGCCCAGGGTCAGGAGCTCTGGGATTTACAGTCTTCTCTTTGGCTCCTGGTTCTATTTCAAGATGGCGGTTTTTCAGTTTTCCCCATGCAAGATGCTTCCTCCTTGGAGGCTAACGGAATCCCATCAGCCAGACACTCTTTTTTGGAAAATGGGCACAATGTTTGATGTCCATGACTCTTGGCATATACTGGGGGTGAGATTTTATCTGACCTTTTCAAAACCTTACAAGAGATTTGAGATCTGTCAAACAGCCCTCAAGATTAATGGTTGTATTAAAAAATAGTTCATACGATTGCCGGGCCTCCACTGCGTAAGCAATGACAATATAGGAGACTCAGGATTTCCCAACAGAAGTTCTGTGAGCACTTTATAAGGGGCCTAATTGGTGCACCACACTACAGACTACAAGGGCCTTAGAGAGTGCAATTTGATTCTGGCCAGCGTGCTGTGGAGGCATTTCTAGAGACTGCTCTGCTTGGTTTGTTATACATGCGTTTCGATGACGCAAACTACTGCCAAACACAAGCATAACAGTATTTTAATTAGTCCCAGATTTCAGTTTTCAGATTAAACAACAACAACAAAAAAAAACCCAAACCAGATCACTTTCTAGGACCCCGTTACATCCTCTTCACCCACAATGTCGGCTCTTAGCCTTGTCTATTTCATCAAGAAGAAAACCTTTGACCAGTTCTTGACTTCCTACGTGTGTGATAATGAGCTAAAAACAACTGGGCGGTTGGCTTGTCACTGGGTAAGTGCTCCACTCCTGCACAGCTGCTTCGGAGCACATCTGATTCAAATTACAAATCGCTACACGCTATGGATCTCCTGGGTCAGTGTGTCATGAATAACTGAATTTGTGAGTGCTAAATCAATGAACAGCGAGGGTCCACTGTGTGGCTCTCCGTGCAATAAATTCTGAATAAGTCATGGTTGCTCATCTTCTGCTGTAACCTACCGTCTAACTACAATACCCACTACCCAATTAAAAACGCGCCAGAAGACTCCTCTCATCAGGGGAGAATGTTGGCTCTAACAGTGCATCACTAGCAAAGCCTCCTTTAGAAATCATTATCACATTTGTTTATGTGGGCGTGTGGGTGCATGCCAGGGCACGCTTGTCAAGGTCAGAGGACAACTTGAGGGACTTGGTTCTCTCCTTCCAGCGTGTCTCAAGTCTTTCCAGGAATTGACCTCAGGTCGTTGGGTTTGATGGCAAACTTCTTTACCAGTAGGGCCATCTCACAGCCATGAGTTAGAGACAGATTATCAATTAGCATTGCTTAATTATGCCAGTGTAAAGAAAAAAAATAAAAAAGTGATCTTTTACTTTGAGAAATAATTTAGACTAACTTCTAGTCATTACTTATTACAAATAAGAAATCCAAGTTTAAGCTGCTTCACCCATCCCCTAGCTGACCATTTTTGAGGCTAGAGGCCACAGTTACAGGCTTAGGAGTGCTCATCATTTACATTCCTCACCAACACTCCCCTGCTGGCCAGGCTATCAACCTCCCTAACATTTGCTGAGCACTGAAGACATTCTATCTAGGTATACTGAGGGTTCTGGAGACATAAAGTGGTCCCTAACCTCAAGAGCTTGCAGGTCATCATCAAGCCAAAGCCATTCCCCCTGCAAAATATCTCTTCATTTCTGTCTACATCAAAATCTAATCTTTCCCTCTAGCCCTTTTCTTGTGGATTCTGCAATACACCTATTTTAAAATGCACACATTAATCATTATTTATAGTTACATCATGGAAAACCATGACCAGAGTGATGTGTTTCCCTGAAGCTGGCACCTGAGTCTTGTAAGACCTATGTTTTTCTGATACTTCTCATAACACCTAGAGGAGCATAGCAGGACGCTAATCAGCTGCCATAGCCCTTTCAGTTTTCTCTCTCACACCCTTCCCTAGCTCCCATTAATCTGACTTCCTGCTAGGCTCTTTCTTTCCATAGGTAATTGAGCGCCTGATCGTGCTGAGCACTGACAGAAGGACATTGCCTAGCTTCAGTTTTCAAGAAACGTCTCATTCTCTGTCTGTCACTGTCACTCACATGTGTGATCTCACATAGGTGTGCGTGTCTAGGGGGACACGTGTGCCAGTTCAAGTACACAGAGGGTGGGAGGACAACTTGGGTGTTGGTCCTCGCCATCCACTTTGTCTGAGAAAGGGTCTCTGTTCACTGTTGTGCCCACCAGGATAGCTGGCTTAGGAGTGCTTGGGATTCCCCTGTCTCCATCTCACTGTAGGAGCTCCAGGACTGTAGATGTCGCCATGCCTGGCTTTATGTGGGTTCTGGAGTTCTGAACATAGGTCCACTTAAACCACTGAGCCATCTCCCCAGCCCTTGAGAAATTTCTTATAGACGCATCTGGCATACAAATAACTTTTGGTAGTTGTAATTATCACTAACTCTTGACTTCCAAATCCTTACAGAAAGTTACAGATCTTTTTATATCACAGAACTAGATCAATAATGCAAACTCTAAAGAATCAAAGGATAAAAGGAGAAAAGAGATTCATTTAATTTGCTACAATAACCAGGCATCATCAGCCTAAAGCATTAAAACACATACTAAGTTCACAATGTCTCCTGTCCTAGCTACACACAAGTCTTGATAAGTCTGGGCTAGTAAACAGCCGGGTACTCATTAGTGCTCAAGCTGGGTACTTGTTAGTACTACAGCTGCGTACTCGTTAGTCCTACAGCTGGGTACTTGTTAGCATTCTCTTACTCTAGAAACGTCTGCACACAATGAGCTGAACATTACTACAGCATTGCACGGCAACCATATTGACTTTGCTAACAAAGGAATGTTATAAAATTGACACTAGGCTTAACCAGCAAAGGAGAGGGTGTGTCTCAAATATAATTGACTTTATGGATGTTTTCATGGCTTTCCCTGTCCAGCACGGCTATTTTAAATAATGAAAAGTATGTTCTACCAGAAGCCTGATGGGACCATGTGGCGTGAGAAAAAAATGGGAAGGATTCTGCTTATGGCTTCTAGTATGTCACTATTTACCTCAAACACAATGAAAGGTTCAAAAATTCATTCTGCAAACAAACTGCCTAAATTCAGCTGTCATTTCCAAAGCACTGCGCAGTGCATTAAAGTGAATTCTAAAGTATCTCCAAGCCTAGCATAAACAGGCGGATCTCACCGAGTATGAGAAGACTCCAGGATGAAAGCAATTCCCTTCTTCCCACACAGTCTATGTCTTATTTCCACCACATCTATTCCTACGTGCTTAGAGGCTCCTCAGAAAGAAGGTGAAGCAGACTTTAGCGGGACAATATTTCCATTCCCAGTTTCCGGTTTGACCTATGTAAGGAGACCAAGAAAGCATGACCACAGAAGACAATGGGCTATGGGTAGCAAACCTTAGTGTCAGCAGTAGCAGGCCCTGCAACAAACGTCCACTTCCAAAGTCTTGTATGGCAGAAGCACAGCGGGCATCGTTAGACTTGGGTGCCCCAGTGCAGGAAGCTGACTGCTACTATAGAGTTCTACAAAAGTCCATCCCATGAACCACATCATTCACAAAGCAAAGTCTCAGCATCGTAAACACCTCCTAACATAGCCCAGTGCTCCCAGGATGCTCCCTCTTGCAATGGCAAACTGACTTGCTGAACAACACGTGCATCTGAAGAGAGGCAGTGAAGCAACCTCACACTCAACACTGGCAGGGACTGACAGGAAACCCCAACAACACAGCCCCGAGAACCCAGTGGCCTTGGATACTGAGGATTTTGACCAGCATTTAAAGCTTCAAATATACAGAGGAAGAAGCTGTTTATCTTTTGTCTTAGGGTTTTACTGCTGTGAAGGGACACCATGATCACAGCAACTCTTATAAAGGAAAACACGGAATTGGGGCTGGCGTACAATGTCAGAGGTTGAGTCCATTATTATCATGGTGAAAAGCAAGGTGGTGTGCAGGCAGACAGGGTCCTTACTGGAGCTGAGTTATACTTCTTGATCCACAGACAACAGGAAGTGAACTGTGTGTCACACTGTGTGTAGACTGAGCACAGGTGACCTCAAAGTCCACCCCCATAGTGATACACATCCTCCAACAAGGCCACACCTACTCTTGCAAAGCCACACCTCCTGATAGTGCTACTCCCCTCTGGGGGGCCATTTTCTTTCGAACCGCCATTCCTTTCTAGCATCTACTCATAGGAACTTCTAAATGGAACAGGCATATGCCCCTGGCCCCAGCAAACCACTAACATCCACATTAAAGGTTGAGAGTGTTGAAAGTACTCTAAAATTAGTTTTAAATCAAATAATATTAATTATGCCTGATGTATGACATATAATACCAAACTAAGCGGTCCCTAAGAGGCACCAAGAAATTTCTATATTCAAATCAGGTCATTCTTCAGTTGCCTCGGGGAGGCCCATGACTATTCCCATTCTGCCACTTCTCAATACTTTCCCCTAATGCCCCCTTTGACATTTTCTTTTACAATAGTTCATGAGATATACAATAATAATAATAAAAAAAATCACTCTTGGTGCCTAACAGTTTGAACTTACGTTTCAGCAAAAATACAATTCCCCAAAGTGCCTACCTGTGTTATTAAGCAGATAGGACTCCACAGGCCTTTTGGCTGCTTCCCAAAATAAAAACCTAACTTCGAAAGGCATTCAGAAGAAAAGGCCCGCAAACACCGAAGACCACTACAGGTGACTGAAAACAGAAAAAGGAGGGGAGGGAAGGAAGGTTGGAGGACCTGGAGGACCTGGAGGACCGAGTACAGGAACCAAGTGTGATCGGGTACATTATGTAAATTCCAAAATAATCAATAAAAATAGTATCTTGGGGGAAAACAGTCTCCAGAAGCCAAGTACAGACTGTACAGACTGGCCCCTAGAGCGGTACCACCGAGTCAGCGGAGCCTTTGGAAGGGGAAACTTTATGGAAGGTTCTTGGTTCTCTGAATGGGATCGTGGGAATCTGGTTCCTTTTCTCATTGCTTTCCGGCCATGAGGTGCGCCACTGTCCTTCATGTAATCAGGCAGGATATGCTAATACTGAAACAGGGTCAACCAATCACGAACTGGAAACCATAAAGCACTATCGTGTCAAGCCTTTCTCTTTACGAACTGCTGATCTTGGTGATTTCGTTATACCAGTGGAAAGCTAACACTCTGCCTGAGAATCCCAATGTAAAGCATATTTTATATTATTATGCATTATTTTTTTGCCAGGCACTAGTTCCCTTTTCCCCGCAAAACTAGGGTGTCATCCTTACAATTCCACTGAAATACTGAAGCCTTTCGGGGGACTGACAGGAGGAAAGGAAAAACATAGGCCTACATATGAAAGTTAAAAATGTGACACACATCTATCTGGTCACCTTAAGATCATGCAAACAACAACAACAAAATAGCTTTTGATAAATAAACTCGTCAAGAAACATGCTTGCTTCATGAGGGTTAATTTCAGTACTTCTTAGCTGAAGTAAATAAGCATTCAGATAACACTAATTATCAAGCTTTTCACCGATGTCCAAATGCTTCTTCACGGCAACACTTAAAAGCATAATTTTTCCAAAAGAAATTGATTAGGAAAAGCAAACCATGAATGCACGAAAGTCAGATTTTTTTAAAAAAAAATCTTTGGAAAACAGGTCTGTATTATTTTTTTTGGGGGGGTGGGGGTAGTTGTTTTTCAAAACAGGGTTTCTCGGTAGTTTTGGGATCTGTATTAATTTTACAAGCTAAGAATAAAACCACTGCTATGAAATGAGTGATTATGATTTCGGATTTAATTTAATCGATGCTATGTGGCTCCAAGGATCAGAAGAGTATATGAAAACATGGCTTTTGCAATGTTATGCCAATAAAAATTCCTTTTAGCAAATCGCTTTATATTCTCAGCTTCTTACACAGGTCTCACAGGCGTCCATATCCTGAGTGGCCTCCACAGGGCAGGTGACACAGGCAGGAGGGACACAAAACCGGAAACATAATGTCAGCAACTCCACAATTTACACCTGCAACTTCAGAGCTCCTCAGGGGGCTACCTCAGTCAGGGTGTCTGTAGCTGGGGTGAACACCAAGACCAAAAGGCAACTCGGAAAAGAAAGGGTTTATTTCAGCTTACGACTGGTAGCCTATCATCCAGAAAAGTCAGGGTAGGATCTCAAGGCAGGAACCTGAAGGCAGGAACTGACGGAGAGGCCATGGAGCAATGCTGCTCACCGGAAGGATTGTTCTTCGTGGCTTGCTTAGCCTGGCACCCTAACAGAGCACACAGGACTACCAGTCCAGGGGCGGCACTGTCCATGGCGAACTGTGTCCTCTCACATCAAGCATCACTCAGGAAAAGGCTCCACAAGCTTGCCCACAAACCAGTCTAAGGGGAGTATTTTTAAAACTGAGCTTCCTTTCAGGCTTTCGGCATCATGCTGGCCCCTATCATCTGGCAAGATAAACCCAGGCAGTGCCTTGGCCAGCTCCTTCCCAATCTCTCTTCCCCACTGGTCCAAGCCTTCTTCTTCCTCTTTCTCTAGGTATTTCTCTTTCCTTCTTCCCCCTCCTCCACTCCATTAATCTCAATAAAACTCCCACATAAGTTCTGCCTGCATGGTATGTCTGTCCCTTACCCTCCCCGCCATGGACTCACCCACTGCTGCCAAGGTCTCTCTTGTTTCGTTTTACAACAGTTCCCTCTTCCAAAATGACTCAAGCTTGTGTCAAGTTGACATAAAACTCGCCAGCACAGAGTGAAGACTTTCCTGGCTCCCAAAAAACAGCTGGGCATTGGATGTATCTAAAAAAGTCGCAGCTCTCCAAGGGCATTTCAGACCCAAGACTGCAAGAGGAAAGGGTCTCGGCTACGCTTCCAGCCCATGTCTGTCAAAACCCTGCCTGCAAATCATTATACTGTGATGGTCTGAATTGCTGAAGCAGCAAAGGGAACAGAACTGGTCACTAGCATGAGATCCAGAACAAGGTCACTGGGACCCAAGGGAGCAGGGCAGGGGTGGAGGGGTGGTTCTATCTCATTCTGACTGTTCTGGCTGTGAACTTTTCATTGGGAAGTTCTTCCACCCCTTGACCTTACTACACAGGGTTCTTGTATGAAATATGACAATCCCCAAGAAGTGCCTGCTGACTTCTGGAACAGGGTGAGCATGCTAGAAATGTTAGTTATTATTATAATATTTGCAACCTCAGAACTGAGATTTGTTTTTACTTACTTATTTTCAAAACAGTGCTGAGCACCTAACCCAGAACCTCGTGAACACTGATCAACTCCTCCACAGAGAGCTATCCCTCCAGGAGATGATTTATTTTTAATACACGGGCTAAAGTGCTATGGTTTGCTAGCAGGCAAGGACGTTTCAACCATTGAAGAGCAGATAAGGGATGTAGGAAGAAGTCAGAAAGAGGAGGTGCGGGGGGTGGGGGGGAGATAGAAATATATATAAATCTGTGGCACAAACAGGGAAATGTAAGACAGAGGAAGTAAAGAACAGAAGTGATGGTATGTTTAAAAGGACCAGAGAATTGACTGGGACTTACATTATTCATGGTCATCAAAAAGATAAAACAACTGGTCTCTAATATCACTAATTTTTTTATTAAAATTAAAGTATCAGCTACTTTTTGATGTTTTTACTTTTTTGTGTGTGTGTATGTGTGTGTGTGTGTGTGTGAGCGCGCGCGCGTGCACACTTACACATACATGTGCTTGTAGAGGTCAACCTTAAGTTGCTTCTTGGGCAATTAACCAGCTTGTTTTTTGAGACAAGGTCTCTCACTGGTCTAGAGAACGCTGATTAGGTTAGGTTGGCTGATCAACGAACCCCAGTAGTGCACCTGTCTCTGTCTCAGCCATTACTGGGACTATTAGCATGCAGCAACATGCTTTTCTATAGATTCTGGAGGCTGAACTCAGGCGCCCATGTTATTTCGGCAAGCACTGTACCAAGGAAGCTATCTCCCCTAGCCCTTCCCTTGTTTCTTAGTCTCACCACTAAGTTTAACTACTGCACATCACCACAGTGCAGTAAGTAGTATGGGAATCCTGCACATGGCAGCCAGATCAAAATAGCTCAAAAATTCCTTTACTTATTAATGCATTTCTTGTTTTAAAATAGTTGGCTCCAGAAAAAAATAATATAAAAAGTTGTGCTCAGCATAAATTTCAGAAGAAGGAAAGCAATATTAAAAGAGCTAGTCCTTGTGGCACAAGTCCCTTACTAAATTAAGTACACTCATATGTTCAATGTGGTAAATATGGTATGTGTACCAAGAACTTGCCATATTCTCAAGAACATGCAAATACAAAAATCGGCCCGAGCTTAGTCGTAGCAAGTTGCACACACCAAACTATCTAGTCTTGGATGCCTACGAGAACTATACCTTACACGTGTTCTAGTTTGGGTTTCTGTCGCTGGGGTGAACACCATGACCATATCAACTTGGGGAGGAATGGATTGATTTCCTCCTAAAACTTGCAGTTCCACCATGAGGGGAAGCCAGAGCAGGGACTGATGCAGAGACCACAGAGGATCACTGCTCTCTGGCTGACTCTCAGGCTCACATTCAGTTTAATACTTCCCAGGACGACATGGCCAAGGGTGGAATTGATCACAATGGGTTGGGCCCTCCTACATCAACCATTAATCAAGAAATACTCCAAAGACCTGCCTGTAGGCCAGTCAGATGAAGGCATTTTTCTCGATTAAAGATCCCCCTTCCCAGATGACACTAGCTTGTGTCAGGTTGACCAAAACTAACCAGTTACAATGGTGAATACAATTTCACCCTGACAGAAATTACAACTGTCCAAACCAGTAGCAGATGCAAACCCAAAAGACAAAATTATTAATGACATTGATTAGAGTATACATACATTTTAACGCCTTGCAGGGTCCACCAGCCCTTTCCCAACAAAATCTCCCTTGTGTTCTAAGAGTACTCATCCATATACCTGGAATTCGACTTTAAGCTTCAAGACTTTTTCTTTTTATATACAAATGAAGCGTGTATAATATTTAACGGCCTCAGAGAATCTCTTTAAACATGCATGTGCTAAGTTAGCAGGGGGCACGCACATTTATCACAGATATAGTGTGGTTAGATCATGAAGTGATTAAAGCAGATGAATCGAAGGGGAGAGAGGACAGCCAAAGTGTAAGAAAGCAGAAAATGGAAGGATGGGGGCCTTGATTTGAACAGTGGGGATCCTACAACCAAGATTATGTCCTCATTTTAACTGTTGAGGAAGGGATGGCTCCTTGGTCCATTTGAAGCGGAGCCACTAGCCTACCGTCAGTCCACGGAGATCTCAGGACTGGGATGTAAAGAAAGCAAAGCTTGCACCCCTCTGTCTCTGACTCCCACAGAGTAAAAGGCCTAGAGATCTGCAGCTGCCATTTCCCACTGACGGAAGGTAGCTCTGCCCCATGTCTGCCTTGGCAGTGTACCCCACTTTCCAACTGTACAAAAGTAAAAAGAGGCACGCGGGACCTGACAGAACTAGAGCGCAAACAACACCAGCAGAGAGCAGGTGAAAGGGGTGTGGGGCCGCCATCCATCCTCTGCGAGGGGCTGTGGAGCCGCCATCCATCCTCTGCGCTCAGGCCTCTGTCTGCAGGCATGCTCACAGCTAACCTTCACAAGCAAGAGCACACCCTTTCTAGACAGCTCTCTTGACCTCCAAGGGAACAGTGTCTCCCCACACCCGACCCCTTCACTCCAGCCTTCTTCAAAGCACTTACTGTCCATATCTCTCATGGGAGCTCCCAAATTCTGAAGGCCTGCACTCCACCTCCCAGGACTTTCCTCCACATCCCCACCACCGCCTTGGTGTGGAAGGTGCCCTATCCTACGCCATCTTTAAAATCCTGTTCTCCCTAGGGTCTAATAAAATGCTACCTTCTCTGGCAGGAAAGACCATCCTCTATTTCCTCAATCAGAATAAGACTACTTCTGGGCACTCCTATGGCCTTTGCGAATGGACAAAATGCTCATTTCGTTCCAATAGCCTATTCTGCTCTAATATTGTCTTCTCAAGAACGCCAGACTCATCTCCACTTGGGGTTGTGTCTTCTACTGTTGACTTCGGCTACATTAAAATTCTTTAGCTACGGGGTTTACCCATTACTGATTTCTTAGCAGACAGTCCTTCATGGAGACTCCCATGAGACTCCAAATGGATCGAGGGGAAAGTTACCTGGAATTAGGTACACATCATCAGTTATGATAATATTTTTATCTTCAGGCCATCAGCGCTGTCACAAACTCTATTAGCACTCTTATACTGGGAAACGTTTTATGTTTTTAAAAAAATTGAGGTGGGTTATTATTCCTGGAAAGAGGCCAATGGGCTGTTTCAGTGGAGGTGGGTGGCGGGGAGGGCTGTAGCAGAAATGGATGGAAGCAAACAGAACCCATGAGCAGTATGGTGGGAGCTGGGGAAGTGGAAAAGGATTATCAGGAGATGCAGAGAGCAAGCTGCTCTCTAAAGACAGGAGCTGCAGGGATCTGGATTAAAGCCAGGATGCAGCTGGGCATGCTGACACACGCCTTTAATCTCAGCACTCGGGAGGCAGAGACACGCGGATCTCTGTGAGTTCGAGGCCAGCCAGGTTTGCAGAGTGAGTTCCAGAACAACCAAGGTTTCACAGAGAAATCCTGTGAAGAGAACAAAACAAAACAACAAGGAAATATAATGAAAGGGCTCCTAAATGCATCCAGCCACCCCTTCCAGTGGGAGGCCCCTGGGAGGCTGCTGCATCTTTGTTACCAGGTGACACATCTAAACCCTCCCAGGTGCTCTTCCAACCTCCCAGCTCCCGTCCACCACCTCCAACGGGCAGTGGCATTGAATCAGAAGCACAGCCCTGGCAGTGACTGTAGCTGCGCAGCTGGTCATGGCTGCAGCCAGGACAGCCTGGGCTTGAGAAGGAGGCTTCTGACTACAGAACAGATTCCCCCATTAATCAGGAATGCTCCTGGGAGGAGACTCTGAGCCAGCTAGCTACCGGTCTGGATATGGCTAATAATTTCTCTCTTAAGTTTCTGGAGGAATTCACGCCAGGGTTTCTTCTAACTACAAACAGCAAATATTATTTTCCTTTTGTATCAAAAGGAAAAAAAAAAGAATGCTGGCAGCAGTAATTCGAAAAAGGAATGTTACCAGAGCCAAAATGGCGAGCTTAAACAAAATGAGGCACAACTAAACCCAAATACAAAGGAAAAAACAACCCAAACCCCAGACCTGCTATGTCTTTTCTTTCCAGGAGACAAATACACAGTTATTAAAGGGAGTAAGTGTCCCATTTCCTACCCACTGGGACGCTCCAGAAATCATGCTGCTGCCTATTGGCTGGAGGCTGATTACTGTTGCTGGTCATGACTTTGGGATTTTTTTTCTGAGACCTGAATGGGTTTTAAACTTTGGAATGCTTTCTGATAATCTGTCTGCATGGTCTCCTCGTTCTTCTTGATTGAGACGACGTTTTATGCCCAATACCGCATGCCATGGTTTCTCTTCATCCTCCACGATGGCGGCAACATAAAGTCGGATTCATTCTTTAATTTTATCATGAGTTACCATTCTCATAACTTCGTTTCAGTCCATTTCCCCCCATACATTATCTACTAATTATTCTACGTGCCAGGCACCGTCTCTGCTTCCAGGGTGACGCGTAGGAGAATAAAATATAATGGAGGTATGACTGGGACGGTAAGAGCGCAACAAAGTCCCGGCGCACTCAAGGGTGCACCCTCCGTGAGAGAACTGAGACCCGCACTCAAGGGT